>NW_006408545.1:87461-95357 GCF_000296735.1 Chrysochloris asiatica
TTTCATGTTAAAAATGAATCAATTTACATTATCCCAGCTTGTTCACAGTCCTGATATCTATGAACTCCTTAAAGATTATGATTTCATGATGTGCTAAATGTCTTCCACATGCTAATACATGTATATAACTTAGAGCTTAAGAAAGTATTGGGTCTGAAAGAGATCAGTCCTAATCATCTAGCACTGGGACCAGGATAATCAAGCTAACATTCCCCCAAATATTGAGACACAATCATTTTTCATTTCAGTGACTTCCCATTAGTTTCCATAGAGTTCTATGTAAGGAAACTGTGTATTGTTCTAAACAAATATTTTTGTGTGTTTCTCCTGTTGACATAGAAAACACTTAGAAATTATGAATAATTTCAGTTATCCTAAGAAAGATAAAGAAATTTTTGTCAGGGTGCATATGTGGGATGAGGACAGCAGGCTAGTACACCATGCATGGTAGTGTCCTTTCTGGTTTATTTCACAATGTTGTGCTTTGCTAAAACAATGTTTACCCTAATTTGGGGTTTCTCATCTTGTCTTCCTCTTCCTGACTTGGCTTTGACTTTATACTAAAAATAAAAGTACATGAAGGCAGAGAACAATTTTTACAAGCAAGTATCTTATAAGAAACAACTCTTGTCTCATAAAGTTTTTATCTTTTTTGATTTGCTACAATTTGAAATGTAATAAAAACATAAAGCAAAGCTTAATATTATGTCCCTTCATCTAAATCCAGTATTTTTCTACCTACCTTCTTTAATTAACTTTCAAACTTTCAATTAAGAATTTAAAATCTTAGTTTTGCAGTGTATACTAGAATTTCCCTTACAAGTTTTGTACAGAGATGTAGGTTGCATATAGGAAACTTGGCACCATTTCTAGTGTCATCAAATTAGAAAATGTGTGACAGAATGTCCCATTTCTTAACAAATACCACTTTTGAAGATAATCCTACTGAAATCTGAAGCATAATATTCCATATTGAATGTAAGATTATACATATATTCTTAATTTTTAAAATCTTCTATTTTTTTAGTATCAAATATATCTTATACACTAGTATTTGAACATATTTTGTGCACTTAATATAAAGTTGGAAAAAGTCTGGTGAGGTTTACTAACTGAACTATTTCACCAACAATATGTTCCATGTTTTAAACAAATATGATAGACTTTTCCTTAAAGACAGGGAAAATTTCTTTTATATTCTTGTATTATTGGTATGTGAGCAATATTAAGATAATATTATTAAGAATCATTTGACAAGCTGTTAATATTTAACAATTTTGTGCAAGATATAAAGTGTCTAGTTTATAAAAATCATGTAAGTAAACTAATTTTACAATCTATAAATTATTACTTATATTCTAGGGAGAAATGTTATATAAAATGTTCTATGAAACTTAAGTCTTTTGAAACTAGCAATTTTTTGGCTAAAAAACAATATCCACTTGAGACCATTCTTTCCAACTGAGTCACCAACTCAAGATCAGAACATGGCATTTGAATGCCAGTGGAGACATTGTATTCTAACTGTGCTCCTTATTTTCAACATACAAACTCATATTAGGGATACTCCCATTTTTGTAAATTACAATTCATGTTTATTTATCACTACCTGAGAATTTCATATTTGTGTGTATACATAGTGTTCAATTCACGTTTATATCTCACCAAGCCTAAAAGTAGAAGAGGCTAAAACAATGTCCATTGAAATAAGTTACAGCGTATATTTTCTTGCCTCCTTATAATTGCACTGTGCAACTTTTATCTTGATTTCTTTATTGTGTGTCTTTGCCTTAGATCATGACTTATTAATATTTGCACTAAACAGCTGTAAGTAGGTACTACAATTGCCTACTGGTTCCTGAGCCAGAAATAAATTAACAGTATAAAATTAGAAAGTTCAAAGAAAGGGTTGTTGTTGTGAAGTGTCATCATTGGTTCCAACTCACTGGGTTTCTGAGGAGACTTGGGTGGGTTTGAATTGTATACCTTGTGGTTAGCAGTCCAGTGCTGATCCTACATCACCACACTAGGAAAATGTAGGAGACAGAAAAAATGTGTTCTCAGGGACTTTTCTGTCTACTTTGGAGTTGGGTGCAGTAGAAGAGGCACCGATTTTGAAGTAAGATGGACTTGTTATAAACTTTTGTCATTTCTGAGGAGAACTGACAATTTCTCCTGGTTTATCATTTATTAAACAGGTATAACAATGTCTTGTGTGGTACTGTAGGATAATTCACTGGACCACAAGGTTGGTTTGAACCATAAGGTCAGTGATTCAAATTCACCAGCCACTTATCAGAAACCCTATATAAAGAGTGGCTATGAGTCGGAACTGACACAATGACACTTAACAACAACACTTTGGGTTGTCAAATGTCTACCTACTGAAACAAAAATAAGGTATTACATGTAAACCATTCATAACAACATCAAACACCCAAATGTTGTTGGTGGTGCTTTTGTTAGGTACCATTGAATGGATTCCAACTCAATAGTGACCCAGTGCACAAGAGAAGGAAACATTGCCCATTTCTGCGCCATCCTCACAATTGCTGCTACTCTTGAGTCCACTGCTGCTGCTACTGTGCCAATCCATCTCATTAGGTAGTCTCCCTCTTTTTTACTGAGCTTCCATTTTCCCAAAATATAAAGTTCTTCTCCAGGGACTGGTCTCTTTTGATAATACATGCAAAGTATAAGAGATGAAGTCTGGCCGTCCTGACTTCTAAGGAGCATTGTAGTTTTAGTTCTTCCAACACAGATTTGTTTGTTCTTCTGGCAGTCTGGGATATTTTTAATATTCTTTTCCAGCACCATAACTCAGATGCATCAATTCTACAGTCTTCCTTATTCTTTGTCTAACTTTCACATGATCATGAGGCTATTGAAAATACCATGGCGTGGTATCAGGTACACCTAAGTTCTTAAACAGATATCTTTGCTCTTGAACACTTTAAAGTGGCCTTGTGTAGCAGATTTGCCTATAGTGAAATATGTTGTTTAATTTCTTTATTGCTGCTTCCGTGGGTGTTGACTGTGGCACCAAGCAAGAAGAAGTCTTTGGCAACTCCAATTGTCTCCCTTTATCATGATGTTATTTATTGGTCCAGTTGTCAGTATTTTTGTCTTCTTTACATTGAATTGTAACCTGTACTGAAGGCTGTGGTCTTTGATCTCTGTCTGTAAGTAATTTTAAGTCCTCTTTGTTCTCAGCAAGCAAGGTTGCTTCATCTGCATACTGCAGATTGTTAATGAGTCTTCCTTCAATCCTGATGCCACATTCTTCTTCATATAATCCAATTTCTTGGATTATTTTCTCAGTGTACAGATTGAATAAGTATGGTGAAATAATACAATCTTGGTACAAACCTTTCCTAACTTTAGCCCATTCAGTGTCCCCTTGCTCTGTTTGAATGACTGCCTTTTGGTTTATGTACAGGTTCCTCATGAGGACAATAAAATGTTTTGAAACATTCATTCTTCTCTATGTTATCCATAGCTTGTCATGATCCACATGTGGTAACTATTAAAATCTGTACCAGAATGACCAAGCTAGGTCAGATTCCTAGCTAGAAGTGACTCACTCTGTAAAAAAAAAAAAAAAAAAAGAAAAATTGTAAAGTGTTTCCTTTCAGTTCAATGATAGGTGAAGAAGGCTAATCCCACCCAGTTGCCAAAGAAAATACAGCGGCGAAATCTACCATTATACAGGCAACACCCTGCCACTCCCAGGACTGGTGAATAATGTCAGAGGCTGCATTTCTGATAAGCATGTTAAAAGCAAGAAGCATTTCTATGAAATCACTTAATAAAGTCCGTATAACTGTAAAATGGTGGCTTGCTCAGCTTGCAAATTGATTTGTAAAGTAAAATCCAGTGATAAAAGCTGCCTACATAAAATTAAATGATACAATTTCATTTTTTAAAAAAAGGTTAACAGACAAAATTTCATGTATTAGACACCAAAAGAAATTTCAGAAAAGGTTTATTTTAAGTATAATTAATTTTCAGGAGGTAGATCTTATTTCCCCCTCTCCATTTTGAAAAATGAAAACAACACAAAAGAACTTAAATTCAATATTGACTTGATGGCAGTAGTTATATCTTGAATTCAGACTGCTCTTAATTGCTTCCAAAGATATATAGAAAGTTTGGCAAAGTAACTTTGTAATGGAGCCATTTAGAAAACACTGCATCAATCAGGTAATGGAAATTAACACCAATAATAACTCATGCAGATTACATTTACCCTTGTCTTAACTATGAGGAGGAGCGCTGACCTCTAAGATATTCTTCCCCAAAATCCCTTACTCCAGTCTACCTATGACAAAAACATTAGACTAACCAAAATTAAGGGATAGTCTACAAAATATTTGATAATTTCTCCTCAAAACTATTGAGATCACAAAAGACAGGAAGATTGAGAAATTTACTGTCCAGAGGAAATTGAGAAGATACAACAAATAAATGCAATGTGGCATTCTTGATGGCATCTTGTAACAGAAAATTGTCATTACTGATAAAATTATTGAAATCTGAATAACATCTGGGGCTTAAGGCACTGATTAACATGAAGAATAATGTACTGATGTTGGTTTCTTAGTGTGACGAATGTACCATGATAATGTAAGATGTTAGTAATAGGGGAAATTGGGTGAGGACTGTAAGAAACTCTGTATTGTCATTATAATTTTTCCATAAAACAGCTCTGAATTTTTTTTTTAAATTATTTTTAGAAAGAGAAAAATATTTACAAGTCAGTAAAAAAAAAAAAGTTTTTTAATTGTGTTTTGGTAAAAGTTTATAGAGCAAATTAGTTTTCCATTCTGCAATCCATAATAAAATTATAATAGTAGTAGCAAACATGAGTTTATAACATCAAATTATAAGCCCAAACTTATGAATACATATTACTAGGAAAAAAATAAAACTGTAATGGAAGACTTTGACATTCATTTCTCAGCCTTTGATCTCAAGTAAAATTAAAAGTAAAGATAATTACAACTAAACACTTAAATATGAACTTGTGTTTATGCTCCCTGAATTTAGAGACATTCTCAAGAACAGATTTGATGCATTAGATACTAATGACTAATGACCAGAGGAGTTGTAGGATGATATTAAAAATACCAAACATGAAGAAAGCAAAAGGTTATTAAAAAGAAAGAAAAGACAAAGATGGATGTCAGAACAGACTCTGAAACTTGCTCTTGAATATAGAGAATCTAAAGTGATTGTAAGAAATAAGGAAGTAAGCGGAATGTGGGACCCTGTCCAGAGAAGCAGCAACACCAGAGATGAGGTAGAGATGATGTCATGGAGAGAGAGATAGGGCAGCTGAGGACTCTAGACTCATGGAAAGAGAATGGTTGTGTACTGGTAGCTAGGAGGCTGGCTTGCAGAATGTGCCCTTTGGTTGTTTAAATGATTATACAGTCCTAAGTGTTTTTGTGTACATACAAAAAAATAAACAAACATAAAAACAGAGGGAATAGATGCAATACTGTGGAATGATGATGCATGGAGGGGATTGTAATCATTGCAATGAAATGAAATACGATAGGATGAGTGTAACACTGCTGTTCTCCCATGCAAACTATTGCTCAATTCACCAAAAATGCTAAAAGAGAATAGGAAGCAAAACAAAACAAAGAAAGAAAGAAGAAAGTAAAAGAGTTGAAGAGAAAATTTCAAAGGGAAGTTGGGAAAGAGAAAGTGAAGTATAATGAAATGTGCAAAGACCTTAAGTTAGAAACTCAAAAGGGAAGAAGATGCTCTGCATTTCTCAAGCTGAAAGACATAAAGAAAAAGTTCAAATCTCGACTTGCAATATTGAAGGATTTTGTGGGCAAAATGGAATCCTGGTGTGGTGCTGTAGGATCAACAGTGGACTGTTTACCACAAGGTTGTTGGTTCAAACTCACCAGATGCTCCTTGGAAATCCTATTCAGGACCACTTGAGTAACAACTGACTTGACAGCACTTAACAAAAACAACAATGGACAAAATAGTGAATGATTCAGAAAGTATCAAAAAATTTGGAAGGTATAGAAAGAGTCATTGTACGTAAAGAAATGGTCCATGTTCAACCCTTTCAAGAGGTAGCATATAATCAAGAAAGATGCTAAGGAAGGAAGACTTCCAAGCAGCACTGAAAACATTGGTGAAATACAAGGCTCCAAGAATTGATGGAATAAAAACTGAAATGTTCCAACAAACTGATGTAGTGCTAGAGATGCTCACTCACCTATGCAAAGAAATATAGAAGATGGCTACCTAGCCAACCAATTGAAAGAGATCCATGTTTGTGTCCATTCCAAAGAAAGATGACCCAATGGCATTAATATTACACGGAGGCAAAATTTTGCTAGAGGAAGTTTTAAAAAGGTTGCAGCAGTATATCAATAGGAAGCTGTCAGAAATTTAAGCTGGATTCAGAAGAGGGCTTAGAACAAGGTATATAATTGTTGATATCACCTGGTTCTTAGCTGAAAGCCAAGAATACCAGAGAGAAGCTTGTTTCTGCTTTATTGACTATGTAAAGCATTAGACTGTGTGGATCATTCCAAACTATAGTTAACATTGTGAAGAATGAGTATTCCAGCACAATTAACTGTGCTCATGAGGAACTGTACATACACCTAGAGACAGTCCTTCAAATAGAGCAAGGGAATACTGAATGGTTTAAATCAGGAATGGTGTGCACCAGGGTTGCATCCTTTCACAATACTTATTAAGTCTGTATACTGAGCATATAATCTGAGAAGCTGGATTATATGAAGAACATATCATCAGCATTGGAGGAAGTTTCATGAAAAACTTGCGATATGCAAATGATTAAACCTTGTTTGCTGAGGATTTAAAATACTTAATGATGATGATCCAAGACTATGGCCCTCATTATAATTGTTTTAAATGTAAAGAAAATAAAAATCCTCACAATCAGACCAATAAACCACATTGTGATAAATGAAGAGAATATTAGAGTTGTCAAAAACTTCATTTTGCTTGGATCCACAAACAACAGTCTTGGAAGCAGCAATCAAGAAATCAAATGACTTATTTATTTGGAAAATCTGCTGCAAAATGCCTCTTTAAACTATTCAAGAGCACAGATGTTATTTTGAGGACTAAGCCTGGCCCATTGTTGTTTTTAAGTGTTGTTGAGTCTGTTCCAACTCATAAGACCCTGTATAGAGTTTTCAAGAGGTGACGGGTGAGTATGAACCACCAACCTTGCAGCTCAAACCAACTTTGCAGTCCAGTGCTTTATCTCACATCATCTATTTTCTGTTGGCTCATGTGCATGTGAAAGCTGGACAATGAATAAAGAAGACCATAAAAGAATCAACACATTTGAATCACAATGCTGGTGAAGAATATTGAAGGTACCATGGACTTCCAGAAGAAAAAACAAATCTGTCTTGGAAGAATTATAACCAGACTGCTCCTTAGAAGCCAAGATGGCCAGACTTCATCTCTCATATTTTGGATATGTTGTCAGTAGGGGCACATCATGCTTGGTAAAGTGGAGGTTACAAAAAAGGAGGATTGTCCCAATGAGATGGATTGACCCATTGGCTCAAACATAAGAATGATTGTGAGGATAGCACAGGGTGTGGCATAGTTTTATTTTGTTGTGCATAGGGTCCCTATGAATGGGGACTGATTTGATGGCACTAACAACAATAACAACATAGGGTTTCTGAGGCTGTTGCTATGAGTCGGACCCAACCCCAAAACACTTAACAACAACAACCCTCATTTGAAGTCCTGGTGTGGTGATGTAGGAAAAGTACTGGCAAGGTTGGTGGTTCAACAATACCAGCTGCCCTTTGGAAATTCTATACAGGTTTGCTATGAGTCAGAACTGACTTTATGGCACGTAACAGCAAC
>NW_006408545.1:95812-97927 GCF_000296735.1 Chrysochloris asiatica
TGGTGAGCTTGAACCACTGACCTTACAGTTCAAATGGCACATTAACCCATAGCGCCACACTAGGACTATATATAGATTTTGTTGTTGTTAGGTTCCATCAAATTAGTGTATATATATATTCCCCAAAATTTAGAGTGAAGAGATCAAATCAGCTCACTACAGTAAAATTAAACCACAAAAAATGAATAATAAACTACTAAAAATATTTTTCAAGTATTAAAATATTCACTCAAAAAAAATAAAGAACTAAAATAAAAATAAAGATAGTACCAGGTTGTTATAAAAATTAAAACTTATGTGACCTAAGTTTCACTTTAACAAGAACTGAGTTTTAAATTTATATTTTTCAATATTGAAAAGAAATTTAAAAAGTATAAATGCATTCAACTCAAAAATAGGAAAAACAAAACGTAAACCTAAGTAAAGAGTGATAGACCGGAGGAATCCAACATTGGAAGTTAGTATCAGATTTTCATATTGAAAAGAAAATCTGGAGGACTTCAAGTTTGGGTGCAGGAGAAGCTGAAGCAAACAGAGGAGGCTCGTTGGTGGAGGCACAATAAAATAAGAGAAGGTGCTTTGCCCGGACAGTTCCAGAGCTTTAGATCTAATATAAAGTAAAGGGAAATCATTTTGGGCATCCACTCGTGGAGAAATCTGACTGTGTCAGGAAGAAGAGGTGATTTCTGAATCAATCAGGATGGAGCCTGGGGCCCACAGCCTGGGTAGAGAGAGATCAGAGGACGGGGCCACAGCTAAGCTGATGAAGTGTGAAAGTCATGGAGTCTTGTGGAGAAAGAGGCGTGACGGCTTTTTAAAAAATTTTTTCTTTCCTCCTCTCACCTGTAGCACCCTCTCTGCCAAGTCCGGGTATCTCCAGGATGGTGGGAGTGTACCCACAAAAGGGTCCAGTGTTGCGCCCAGAGGGTACAAATTTCTAACAGCACAAAGAGGAGATCCCTGAAAGCCAGCAGTTCCAGCTAATCTTTGGCAGCTTCTTATGACGTCTGACTCAGATTTAGCCCTAAAGCTGACTCTCCTACTTGTCCAGGAGCCTTTATTCCTGCCTTACCTAACAAGAGACAGCATGTCTGGCCATATAGCCAAACCATATTTGCATCTTGTAAAACCCCACATAAAAGGCAAGAACCAACACCAACTACTATACACAAGGACGCAGTCATTTTGAGAATTACACTGTGCATACGCAGATACCTAACTTATCTTCAGATATAAAAATTGTGAATAGCCTTTCTTTCATTCATTTCTCAATATTTATCTGTGCACCTCCAAGGCAGTGTCTAGAAGGTAGGCCTGTCCCAGTGGGCACCCCATCCACTGTTGGAGGTCTCTACTGTGCACTCACACTGACCTGCACAGCAAAGGCTAACTGGACAGTCTGCTATGGTTTTGTTTTTGGTTTTATGTGCTGGTTTTTGTCTTTGCTTTTGTTTTTCGTCCTTTGGGTCTTAATTTTTTCCTCGGGGTGGGAGATTTCTCTCCCTATGTTACCCAAGAAGAGACAGCAATCATGGCCAGAGAGCCAAGCTACAAGCATACCCCATAATATCCCATCATCCGGACAGGAGTCAAACCTGCTGCTACGCACTACATAGATAGCCAACACTTACTAAGATCGCTCACAGTTGAGTAATAAGAGATGTGAAAAAAGAAGCCTATCTCCAGATAACATCCACCAGGAGACACTCAGTAAGCTTAGCAATACAGCAATATACATTGATTTAATCATTGAAAACACATCTAACTATTGAATATGTCCAATAAAAAAAAAAAAAAATAGATCTCAGCACATGTCCAGAACCATGTCCAGAACACTGCCAGCTTTTGCATGTATATGTCATTATTGAAAATACCATGGCTTGGGTCAGATGCACCCTAGTCCTCAAGCTGACATTTTTGCTCTTCAACACTTTAATAAGGTCCTGTGCCACAGATATGCCTTATGCAATTCGTAATTTGATTACTTGACTGCTGCTTTCATGAGTGTTGATAGTTGTTCCAAGAAGAATGAAGTCCTTGACAACTTCAATCTTAGACTGTCTTAAATGGAGGGAAAAGTTAGTAGATTATATGGTAACCACAAAGAAAGTTAAT
>NW_006408545.1:113778-119334 GCF_000296735.1 Chrysochloris asiatica
TCTGGCTTCAGTATGGAATATGGACGTTCACTCTCTAATGCTGCTATAACAGAGCTACCACAAATGAATGGGTTTAACAACCAAAAATTTATTTTCACACAGTGTGGTTGTGATGGTGGTGGTGAGTTGTGCCAACAAGTCAGTTCCAACTCATAACTGATCCCATGGGCTTTTCAAGGCTGTAAATCTTTATGGGAACAGAAAGTCTTGTCTTTCTCCTACAACACAACTGGTAGATTCGAACTGCTAACACTGCAGTTAACAGCCCAGCTAATGCTAATAGTTCCTTCTCACAGTATTATTTTTAAGTGCTGTCTAGTCAGTTCCAACTCATAGCAACCCTGTATAGGGTTTCCAAGGAGCAGCTGGTGAGTTTGAACTGCTGACCTTGTGGTTCAAACCAATGTTTCAGTCCAGTTCATTAGAAAGCCAAATTCAATGTGCTGGATACAGGAAAAAGGCTTCCTGTTTGTCAACTTTGAGGGAAAGTCTTGTCGCTCTGTTAAGCATCTGTAGGCCCAGCATTCCTTAGAGATCTCCATGTGTCTTGACACCATCTTTCCCTGGTCACAGGAATTTCACAATGCAGAGATGAGGTCCAAAGGATGTACTCCACTCGCAGCTTTTGTATCTTGGTGGTAATAAAGCCCTCTCAGTTCTGCTCTATTATCTCTCTTTTTATATCTCAAAAGAGATTGATTCAAGATGCAACTTATTCTTGTAGTTGCATCTGGCATTTTGACATCATGTATGTGAGGATTTACAACACAGGACAATTCGATCAGATCAGGGATGATTGCATCAGATAACTTCATAAGGGTGACTGTCTCATATTAGATCTCATCATGGAGGTGATGAGATCTTAACTGCTAAACCACTGAGAATCATAGCCAATGAAGTTGGCATAAAACCTCAACTATTACAGTCACTAAGGAAGCCACTGTAATAATTCAGCAAGAAAATACTGTAATTTGAATAAAGGTGTTACAGTGAAGATGAAGAAAAATATGGAATAGGAATCAGAAGCATATTTGTGGATAAATCTCTGCCGTCAAATAAATAAAAGGCAAAGACAAACTGGGCTATTGGTACTTGCAATGAATACAATAAACTAAAATTTGAGAGACTTAATATATTGTTAGGTGTCATTGAGTTGGTACTGATTCATAGCAACTCTATGCACAACAGAACGAAACACTGCCTGGTTCTGGGTCAACCTCACAATTGTTGCCATGCTTGAGCCCATTGATGCTGCCACTTGTCCAATCCATCTCACTGGGAGTCTTCCTCTTCTTCTCTGACACTCCACCTTACTAAACATGATATCCTTCTCCAACAGCTGATCCCTCCTGACAATATGTCCAAAGTATGAAAGACAAAGTTTGGCCATCCTGGCCTCCAAGGAGCACTCTGGCTGCACTTCTTCCAACACAGAGTTGTTTGTTCTTTTGGCAGCCAATGATACTTTCAATGTTCTCCTTTAGCACCATAACTCAAATGCATCAATTCATCTATGATTTTCCTTATTCACTGTGTAACTTTCACGTGCATATAAGGTTATTGAAAATACCATGGCTTGGGTCAAGTACACCTTATTCCTTTCTGTTCAGCTCTTGTACCTCCTCATTTCTTCCATTTGCTTTAGCATCTCTACCCTAGAGAGCAAGTTTGAGAGTCTCTTCTGACATCCATTTTGACCCTTCCTTCTTTCTTGTCTTCTTAATGACTTTTGGCTTTCTTACTGTATGATGTTCTTGATGGCATTCCACAACTCTTCTGGTCTTCGTCCTTAGTGTTTAGTGTATCAAACCTGTTCTTCAGATGATCTCTAAATTCAGGTCTATTTTGGCTCTAATGGACTTGTTTACATTTTTTTCAGCTTCAGCCAGAATTTGCATATGAGCAATTGATGGTCTGTTCCACAGTCTCCACTTGGCCTTGTGTTGGAGCTTTTCCACCTTCTCTTTCCACAGATGTAGTCAGTTTGATTTCTGTGTATTTCATCTTGTGATGTCCATGTGTATAGTCCTCTCTTATGCTGTTTAAAAATTGTATTTGGAATGAACAAATCAGTGGTTTTGCAGAATTCCATCATGCAATCTCCAGCATCATTTCTATCACCAAGACTATATTTTCCAACTACTGATCCTTCCTCTTTATTTCCAACCTTTGCATTGGAATCACCAGTGATTATTAATATAGCTTGATTTCATGTTTGATTAAATTTATATTGAAAAAGTTGGTAGAATTCTTCTACTTCATCCTCACTTGAATAATAGTGGTATTAATTGGTCTTCCCTGTGTTGTTGTTAGGTGCTATTGAGTCAGTATCAACACATAGCAACCTTATGCACAGCAGAACAAAACACTGCCGAATCCTGGGCCAACCTCACAATTGTTGCCACATTTGAGCTCATTGATGCTGACACTTTGTGAATCCATCTCATTGGGGGTCTTCCTTTTTCCTGACTCTCCATCCTAACCATGGCACTTTCAATATTCTCCCCCAACACCATAACTCAAATGTGTCAATTCTTCTACGGTCTTCTTTATTCACTGTCCAGCTTTCACATGCATGTGAGGTTATTGAAAATACCATGGCTTGGGTCAGGCGCACCTTAGTCCTCAAGCTGCCAGCTTTGCTCTTCAACACTTTTAAAAGGTCTTGTGCAGCAGATTTGCCTAATGCAATATATCGTTTGATTTCTTGACTGCTGCTTCCATGAGTGTTGATAGTTGATTCAAGAAGAATGAAGTTCTTGACAACTTCAATCTTTTCTCCTTTATAAGAATGTTGTTTATTGGTCCAGTGGTGAGGATTTTTGTTTTCTTTTCATTGAGATGTAATCCATACTGAAGGCTGTGCTCTTTTATCTTCATTAGTAAATGTTTTAAGTCCTCTTTGCTTTCAGCAAGCAAAGTTGTGTTCCCTGTAGGCACATGGATATTGTCCTATCACATGACAGATCTTGATATGTTCTTTTTGATGAGGAATGCAACACCATCCCTCTTCAATTTGTCATTCTTAGCATAGTAAACCATGTAGTTGTCAGATTGAAAATGGCCAATAGCAGTCCATTTTAGCTCATTAATGCCTAAGATATCAACGTTTTTGTGTCCCATTTCATTTTTTACTAATTTCAATTTTCTTAAGTTCGTACTTCATACACTTCATGTTCCAATTATTAATGGATGTTTACAGCTGTTTGTCTTCCTTCTGAGTTGTGCCCCATCAGCATATGAAGGTCCCGAGGGCTTTACTCCATTCACATCATCACAGTCAACTCTACTCTGAGGAGAAATCTCTTCCTCAGTCACATTTTGAGTGCCTTCCAACCTGAGCGGCTCATTTTCTAGCGCTATATCTGACAGTGTTTCTCTGCTATTCATAAGGTTTTCAGTGACTAAATATTTGGAAGTAGTTCCTCTCTCCTTCTTCCTAATCTGTCTTAATCTGAAATATTATATGAAGCCTGTACACCTTGGGTGACCCTGCTGATATTTAAAATGCCAGTGGCATAGCTTTTAGAATCACAACAACTCACAAGCCACAATAGTATGACAAACTGACATATTAAATGCTTTTATAGATAAGAGAATAATTGTTCATCTTCAGGAGAAAGGGGGTAAAGCACAGTGCATATACAAATATATTACCCAGGCAAGTGAACACAAAGATCCACAAAAAGCTTCCAATGATCTTTTAATAAATAAAGGCAATATCTTATAAACAATCACAATTGGAAAATAATCTTTAAAAGTACAAAATGCAAACTAATACAGTGGCACTCACATATGCTGTTAGTGTAGCTATATTTGATATGAGAGAGCAATTGCAAAGTAAAGATTTGGAAAGTTTATTTTTTTTCTCAAACATATTTATATAAACATATCCTAAAAATTAATTTAGAGAAGTATTTGAATATATACACACAAGAAATTTAATTGAAGTACAAGTTTGGACAAAGATGCTGATTAGAATATCATTTCTAATAAAGAAATATGAAAATTCAACATTGCCAACAATAGAGGAATGGTTAAGTAAATCATGAGACATATATAGGATGAAGAAATTTGAAGAAAATAAAAAAATTTGCTTTAATGTGGCAGAAACACAATTACAATATGGTTCTAACTGAGGAAAGCAAGATGTAAAGACATGAAAAATATGATTCCAATTTAGTTAAAAATATATACAGATTACAATTCAGAAGGAAATAGTTCAAGATGTTCACACTATCTCTATGTGATGCAATTCTAGGTGTTTTTCATTTTTTCCTTTATTTAAGATAGCTTTTAAAAAAAGAATTCTCACAAAAAGCATGTATTGCTTTCATAAACAGAGAACAATACAAATGAGCATAAAGACTTTCTTTGCACAAAGACTAGTAACACAGCCTCTAAGAAAAAAGTGGATTTGCCAGCACAGATGGCAGGATACAAGTATAATATGCGAAGCACAGAATTCAGATGGAATCAAAACAGAGATGATTCCCTTAGGTGGGTAGCTTGTAAAAAATTGGCGGAGAAACAATGTGCTCATACTAGATTATGCCCCAAAGCATTAAAAGAAAAACAAGCAGAGCTTGTCTGGCTGAAGACAGATCCGAGAAGCCGGAGACTGGCTGCTCACCACCCTTCATTCACTCTTGCTACCATTCACTATCCCAGAGGTCCCTGCAGTGGACTCGGCAGCATCATTAGGTCTAAGAAATACTATTAGAAAATCAAGAATATCATCATTAAGTTTTCTCATCAGTCACTCCCTAATAAAGATGAGCTGGAATTATCAGAATCCACCATACAAATATAATTTTTTTAACCTATTAAAATGCAGCCAGACAAACTGTCATGCAATTGTCATGATGGTGTAGGTTAGGTTGGTTCATGAATCCTCCAAAAATCCACAGGTCCTTAATAAAACATAACGTTCCAGGTATTAATAGATGTAGGTATGTAGACAGGTAGGATGTTACTTGATTTTCAGAATTATCCAGAGAAAGAAAATTAGGTGGTGCAGGGAGTAAGTAACAGGGCTATTGTGATGTTGGATCTGTTTTGGCTAACCATCTTGGCTGTGCTTAATGCTGAAGGAAAATAATTTCTCTTGTGGCTAGGCCATACTGCAGCCTGGACAGGGAAACATAATGAAACTCTTCAACCAAGCTGCAAGCAAAACTGAACTTCACCCAGCAGCTGCAGTTGTGGTGAGTAGGGATCTTGAGACAAGTGAAGCATTTGGGCAGCTCTCCTCACCAACTCTACTTAAAATTATTCAGGTAGCTCTTCCTCACTAGTGGCTGCAGTTGAAGCAAATGATAGCATCTCTTCTGACTCTATGAGAAACAGTAACATGAAAAATGTTATGGAACTATACTGCACAGTATAGTCCTGGTATGGCATTGTAGGATAAGCACTGGACTGCTAACCATAAGGTCAGCGATTCAAACTCATCAGCCACTCTTTGAAAACTCTACTGTTGTTGTTGTCAGGTGCCATCGAATAGGAACCAACTCATAGTGACCCCATGCACAGCAGAACGAAACAATGTCCGAT
>NW_006408545.1:121264-147662 GCF_000296735.1 Chrysochloris asiatica
TTGTTTTCATTTTCTTCAGCTTTAATTTGAATTTGCATATCAGTAATTGATGGTCTGTTCCACAGTCTGCCCCTGGTCTTGTCTTCACTGATGATATGGAACTTTTCCATCTTCTCTTTCCACAGATGTAGTCTATTTGATTTCTATGTGTTCCATCTATACAGACTCACTAAGAGTTGGAACCAACTTGAAGGCATTGATAACAACAACATACTGCCCAATATGTCATCATCTGCCACATGTGACTATTAAAGCTCTTAAAATATTGCTAGTCCAAATTGAGATGTACCATAAGTATCAAGAACTTAATGAGTAGTGCAGATGGCTAATACACTCAGTTGTTAGTCAAAGGTTGCTGGTTTGAGTCCACCCAGACATGCATGAGAAGAAAGACCTGAGGAGCTATGTACTTTCACATGTATCATATGATATATACTATCATATGTACTGTAGAACTATGTAGTATCAAGAAGTCCTGGGTAGTACTAATGGTTAACATACTCAATTGCTAGCCAAAAGGTTGTTGGTTTGAGTTCACCCAGAAGTGGATCAGAAGAAATGTCTGAGGATATATTTCCATAAAATCATTACAAACCCTATGGTGCACTATTCTACTTTGACACATACGAGGTTACTGAAAGTAGGAATCAACTTGACAACAACTGGTTTGTTCAGTTTTGTGGTTTTTATGAATGTATCACATAACTTTTCATATAAATAACATAGTTAAATAATATACTTTCAACATGCTGAGTTAAATGAAACATTATGAAAACATTATTAAAATTATGTTCAGTTGTTTCTTTAGTCTTTAATCTTTTTAAATGTGGCTTATAGAAAATATTAAATTACATATGTGGCTCACATTTCTGGTTGGCATTAAATTTCTACTGGACAGTATTGTTCTAGAACAAACAATAGTAGCTGAAGTTATTAATACCTTAATTCTTATCTAGAATATTTTGGGGGAGGGGACAGAAAAATCACTTGTTATATGGATAAACTGAGAGACAACAGTGTGGCCCTTGAAATTCTTGATTTATCAATTGGGGTTTCAACCTCTTTCCCAATTTGTGAAAGCAGGAAATATGTTCCATAATAGAGAGTGATGTGGAGTAACTCAAAAATGCACGCCAAATGAGTCTCTTCCCTTTGTGATGAGTCCTTAAGTCAGTCTGATGGTTTTGTTGCCAACATGAAATGGAGAAAATTATCTAAACAAATTTCAACAAAGAATGTGAGTGTTGGGCATCAAAACGTGCTTAAGAATGCTCTTGAAAATGAGAGCTGGTCTTGACTTTTACCTTATATTTAAAGCTAAGCCTCAATGAAAAATACCATTCTCTGAAACCGAACATTAATCTTTTGAAGCTCATGAATTTTAACATTAAGTTATATATTTCTCTAAGAGAATCTTCATTCATCATTTAAATATATTTTGAGAGTCTGAGTAATATAGTAGATTCCAAGATGGAGTTTATATTACATAGCTCCAGGCTTTGAAGAGTCTTAATATTTTCATTCTTTTATTCAGCAGATATTTATTGAGCACTTACTATATGCCAGGCACTCTGCCAGGCACTAGGAACGCAATAGGAAACAAAAATAGAACAAGATCCCAACCTTCTAAGAATTACAGTTTAGTGTAGGAGACAAAAATTTATCAAATAATCCCATGTGGGAGTTCTGAGAAGCAGGGAGCAGGTAGAATTCAAAGCCCATGTGACTAGATAGGATATAGATAGAAGGAGGTGTGTCTAGTATACAATAGGAAAGTGAAGCCATGAACACAGTTGCAAAATAAATTGATGTGTTTAATATAAAGTGTGAGGGAGGAAAGCAAATCTAGCTTGAGTACTTAACTGTCCTCTTATCTCTCATTATCTAGAGTATGCAGAGCAAGATTCAATTTCAGAGAATGCTTAAGGCTTATGCACAGACTCACCCATTAAGATTGAATTGCAAATTGGGAACATACCCAGCAAACAATAATAGAGAAAGATAGCTGACAGAATCGATAGTCTTGTTTTTAAAGACAAAATTGAGCTTTGAGACCATCCAGAGGTACTTTACAAAGGCCTGGTGCTCTGCTTCTGAAAAAAATATAAGTCACTGAAAACCGTATGGAGTACTGTCCTTCTACAGCAGCAGTATGTTTTAATTGCTCCACAGCGACTGGTAGTATATGCATCATCAACTTCAGGAAATTCATAATGACTGAACTTTCATACTGGTAAAGAAACTCTTCAGCAAGTCTAAATAGTGAGGCATGATGACATTGAAAAAGTGGTGACTGGTCATTCAGAACATATGGAAAAGAAAAAGTGAGAGTGAATATGAAAGATAAGACTTGGCAGAGAAAGCCACGTATAGGAACTTTGTTGTCAGTGATACTTAGGACAAACTTTGACATTGAGACGATTGTAGAAACCCAATCAATGGCCAGTATTGGCCATGATCTAGTTTAGATTTGTAAGCATGGTAAACACTAGAACATCATGACCAAGGTCAGTCTATCAAGGAATCTTGCTTAGTACCCAGTTCCTAGATTTGGAGGAAGAGATGATAACCACTAGTTTCTAGTTTTTCTGTTTAAGTCACATTATTACCCCAAGTGATTTTGATACATATTTAGAAGCACTGCCACAGATAACAAATTTTTGCAAGCAATTAATATTTTGTATGTCAAGTAAGTGAGAAACTGTATACTCCAGAGGAGATTCCTCCTGGTGACTTTGATATATGCCCATCCTTAGAAAAGTACAACTATTCTATAAACTGAGGTAGAGAATGGTAAGTGGATCTCACAACTGTAAACTAGGGAAGGCAAAGACAGAGTGGTGGGGAGAAGAGATACAATTAATGACCAAGAGCAAGTTCCATAAGATTTGAAGGATAATCATAATGTAGAAAGTTAGGAAAGACAATACAACGTGTAACAAATTTATCATTGTTGTTGTTCAGTGCTTTGGAGTTGGTTCCAACTCATAGTGATTCTGTGTAGGGCTTCCAGGAGTGGTTGGTGAGTTTGAACCCACAACATTTCGGTTAGTAGTCCAGTGCTTATCCTACAGTGCTACAATAGTAATCTAAATTAATATAAAGTTTAGATTAATGCTATTTATATAAAATGCATTTATAATTCAAAATATATACTCTGTTGTTGTTGTTGTTACTGGGTGCCATCAAGTTGGTTCTGACTCATAAAGACCCTATGTGCAACGGAACAATACATTGCCAGGTCCTATCTTTGAGTCCCTTATCACAACCACTGTGTCAATCCATGTACTTAAGGTCTTCCTTTTTTCACTGACCTATTGCACCAAGTATAATGTCCTTCTCCCAAGATTAGCCCCTCCTGATAATATGTCCAAAATACGGGAGAAAAAGTTTCTCCATCCTCTCTACTAAGAAGCATTCTTGCTGTATTTCTTCCAAAACAGGTTTGTTTGTTCTTCTAACGGCCCATAGCATATTTTACATTCTTTACCAATCCCATAATTCAAAGACATCAATTTTTTGGTCTTCCATATTAATTGTCCAGCTTTCACATGCATATCAGACAGTTGAAAATGCCATGGCTTTGTTCAAAACTTTTTGAGTCTTTATGCATTTCATTTCATTTTTGTCAACTTTACTTTCCTAGATTCATACTTCTCTATACATTCCATGTTCTGTTTACTAATGGATAAGTACAGTTGCTTCTTTTCATTTTGGACCATGCTACATCAGCAAATGGAAGTCCCCAAACCTCTACTCCATCCAAATTATTAAGGTCAACTCTAATTTGAAGAGGCAGTGCCTTCCAAGTCATATTTTGAGTGACTTCCTACCTGAGGGTCTCATCTTCTGACATTGTATCAGACAGTATTTTGCTAGTATTCATAATGTTTTCAGTGACCAATTGTTTTAGAAGTAGATCGCCACATTATTCTTCGTACTGTCTTAGTTTGGAAACTGCACTGAAATCTGTCAAGTAGGGATGACCTTGCTAGTATTTGAAATACCAATAGCATAGCTTCCAGCATCACAACTACACATGTCACTATAGCACAACAAACTGACAGACAAGTGTTGGCTTATATGTATATAGTTTATACTTTTAATACATACATCATATATTAAGATATGTTATTGTTATTAAGTATTTCTGACTTAGAGTGACTCTATGCATAACAGAACAAAACACTGTCCAGTCCTGCACCATATGTATATATATATATTTATTATATATATATATATGGTAGCAGCTTTTCCCCAGTCATATTTTCCCACCTGAGAGGGCGCAAATAAATATGAAGGGATGTTGACATCAAGGAAATGACTCACACAGTTGTAGAGGTGAGTAAGTCCCAAGTGCATGGGTCAGATGAACCAGGATCAGCAGATCAGGTAGCGGGCAGGCTGGTCAGGCAGATAAGATATCAGGCTGCTGACAACTCCCATGACCAGCAGGCAATGCAGCAGGCCACTTGCTAAAGTCTGGATGACAAGCCAGATACAAGATTGAGACCCAATGGAAAGCAAGCAACCTTTACCTGAGTTTCCAGTATATTGAAAGCAGACCATATTCCCAAGGAAACTTCCTTTCAATTGATTGGCTGTTCACAGCATATCCCATCCTGAAGTTGATTACGTTACATAGATCTCATTATAGGGGATTACAAAATCTTAACTCTAACTGCTGAGAATCTCATCCCAGTTAAATTAATACAAAACTTTAATTATCATAAGGGCACACTTCTTGCTGGTGTGGAGGCAACTGAGAGAAGTCAAGTTACTAAACAAGACAAGTTCAAAAGGGAAAAGAATAGAAAAAATATAAAGACATAACCACTGACAGACTCAGAGAACACCAGTGCTTGAAAGAGTGCAAGAACATTCAGCAGTGTGAATAGAAAAGGGTAGAATATCTTCATGTTTCTTTTTTTAAAAAAACTGGCCACAGGACAGAGGTACTCACTGCATTCTGTATAGCACATATTCTTCTTGCTTTTAAAAGAAATTCCAAGAAGATTCGTTCCTCATAAACCTCCTCACATTGTGCAGGGGTGGGCAATGTCTCCATTGGGAAAATGTCCTAATAAAATAGTTCCCGGACATACCTGATTGATCACTACCACAATCTGAGGGATTAAGCCTCATGTGAACTCTCGTCTATGCTTCAGACTTCTTCCAAACTCTTCAGCTGATACCTGGGAACATTCCCACTCAATGTGGCTTTCCCAGTCAAGAACATTTGAGTCCAAGATAAACTCCCAAATACCTGAAAAAAGTAATGCGATGTCTTCACCAGGCTTCTCAGTTCTGATTTCTAGTGCCCAAACAGAACAAAAATGCTAACACTGCAGTGGTGTGTGTGGTTTCTGAGAGAAAAACACATGTGCTGGAATTTATTAATTTTAGTGTTTATAACATTCACTATTGCATCATTTTTCAATTGGTAGAAAACAATTTTGAAAGCAATTATTACTAAAAGGAGCCCTCGTGGTGTGCTCCACTGCTAACCATACATTTTGGCAGTTCAAACCTACCAGCTACTCGACATTAGAAAGATTTAACAGTCTGCTTTTGTAAAGATTACAGCTTTATGAACCCTATGGGACAGTTCTACTCTGACTTGTATGGTCACTGTAAGTCCAAATTAACTTGCCAGCAGTGAGTTTTTGGTTTTTTAATGTGACTGATTTCATTGAAATGAATCCCCTGTGGATGCCTTGGTCTGGTCTATTCAAGAGAAACAGACTCAACATTCAAAAGAAAAAGTTTTCATACATCCAACCAGACACTTCAAATAAAAATACACATATACACACTTACATATGCACATACACACACACACACACACACATATATATATATATATATATATTCTAAAGTGACACTAATGTTTACAGTGTTTCTGAATATACAAATTTCTTCCTTCTTACAGATTTTCAGTCTCCAGTAGAGAAGGTTCTTTTTGCCAACTGGAATACTCGCCCTTACAACATGAAAAGCTCTTTGTTACTTTGTTCTTCTGTTAGTTTTCTATTCAGTTTATTGTGGAATACCAGAGTTTTTCTGTACGCTAAAAGTTCGAAACTACCAGCTGTTCCGCGGAAGAAAGATGAGGCTTTCTGCTCCCATAAAGATTTACAGCCTCGGAAACCCTGTACAGCGTCGCTATGGGTCGGAACTGACTCGATGGCACATAACAACAGCAACAACAACTATTACAACTAAAGGAAAAGCAAATGATTCTTCAGACAATTGGTAGAAGCTAAAAAGGTGAGTAAAACTATAATCAGTACATTACAGTATTTATAGATTCCTTTACTTAAGGAAAATTCCAAGGATGTGTCTTCTAAATTAATGAGAATATCTGTAGATATTAATCCCAATTTACTTTGGTATCTACTACCTGCAATTAAATTAAATTATTTCTTGCATATTTCCTTGGAAACCCCAAGGACATTTGAGAAAAGGTTCCAGTTTGGAATAATCCCAGGAGCTCCTGCAAAGTAGGAGACATCTGTTTCCCACTCACAAAATATTTTATTATTACTATTATTATTATTATTATTATTTTGTAACAGTATTCTGTTACAAAATAATTCTGTTACAAAGATGGCCTTTCAGGAACCCCATGTATTTTAGGTAGAGCAGCCTTACACCCCGGGACTAAAAGTGGTTCATGGCCCCTGATCAAGCCAATAATATTCAATCTGAGGATATTCCTAAAATCTTTAGCATAAGCACTGCACTAATATCCGAAATGTTGGCAGTTCAAACCCACTAACTGTTCCCACTGAAGAAAGATGAAGCTTTCTGCTCCTGTAAAGATTTACAGTTTGGGAAACCCTATAACAAGTCTGTTATGAATTAGAATCAACTCAATGGCAGTAGGTTTGTAAAATAAATTTTCTCTTCTCCTGAGTTACCAAACTTGTAAAATATAAGTCTGAAGCTTTTAGTGAACACCACCATAACTTTGGGAGGGCATCAAAATGAGGCCCATCACATAGGAAAGTAAAATCAAAAGATGATAAGGTAGATACATAGGTGAGATGGCCAGATTGTCTTTCAAGGATTAGCAACCCTGATGTATAGAGTGTATGGCCAACAGAATGCATCAAACTGGGTCTTCCTCAGCTGCAAAGGGTTACTTCGCTTGAATTCACATCCTTCCTGAATGAGTCTACTATGGTGGCTGAGCAAGGTCGGGTCTAAAAGTATAGCTATTTCAGCACACCTTAGGACAGTTCTGAGGATCAGTAGTTGATCGGAAGCTCCCCATTGGATTGAACAAGGTCTTGTGGAGTCTACAGCATAGTTTCATTTCTTCTGTCTGTCTTTTCACAAGTTGAACTCTAATAATCATCTCACACTCTGAACTCCTTCTCAACATTTTTTCCTGAAGAAACTGCTTGGGATGTTATGTGCCGTTGAGTTGATTCCACCTCATAGCAAACCTGTATAGGGTTTCTGAGAAGTAGTTGGTGGATTTGAACCATCAACTTTGTGGTTAGTTGTTGTTATGTGCTGTGGAGTCGGTTCTGACTCATAGTGACCCTGTACATGGTTTCTGAGGCTGTAAATCTTTACTGGAGCAGAATGCCTCATCTTTCTCCTGTGAAATAGCAGGTAGTTTCAAACTGCTGACCTTGCAGTTCACAGCCTGATTTGTAAGCACTACGTTACCAGAGCTCCTTATGTGCTTATTGTGGTTAGTAGTCCAATGCTTATCCTACAGTGCCATACCAGGATAGATAGAAATAAGCAACTGATAATTTGTCAGCCACCAACACTCACGGAAGCAGCAGTCAAGAGATCAGACAACGTATTGCATTGGGCAAATCTGCTGCACAATAACTCTTTAAAGTTTTCAAGTGCAAAGATGTCAGTCTGAGGATTAAGGTGCACCTGACCCAGCCATGGGATTTTCAATAAACTTATATGCATGTCAAAGTTGGACAATGAATTAAGAAGACCATAGAAGAATTCATGCAGCTGAGTTATGGTGTTGGAAGAGAACATTGAAAATAACATGGACCACCAAAAGAGCAAACAGATCTGTCCTATACAGCCAGAATGCTCCTTGGAAGCCAGGATGACCATACTTCATACCTCAAACTTCAGACATATTATCAGGAGAAGGACCTCATGCTTGGTAAATTGGAGGGTCAGCGAAAAAGAGGAATCCCCCCAATGAGATGGTTTGGCACAGGCAGCAATAATTGGGCCCAAGGATAGCTACCATTGTGAGGCTGACACAGGACTAAACTGTGTTTTGTTCTGTTGTGCATAGGGTCGCTATGAGCCATATCAACTAGCCACCACCTAACAACAACAATTTGTCTGAGATTCAACTATCACTGAAATAGATGTTCCCGCGGACTATTCAGTAAGCTGAAGGAAATAGGTGTCTGATAATTTGCCAACTATGACTAAAACAAATTCTCCTTCTGACTTTCAGGAGTTCAGCCAATTAAGTCTCTAGCAACCAAGTAGTTCATAGCATAATAGCTCCAAACTTTGTTAGGAAATTGGTATTTACTCATATCTGGCAAATTATCAGCCACCTATTTCCTTCAACTTATTGAAAGTCAAAGGTAAAACCCTATAGAGGGTCACTGTCCATCAGAACCTACCAGACAGCACATAACAGCACTCCTCAGAAACCCTATACAGCGTAGTTATGAGTCGGAACTGACTCTCAGCACTTAACAACAACAACAACAATCACGAGGTTGGCGATTCAAACCCACCAGCTGCTCTTTGGAAAACCTCTACAGGGTCACTGTGAGTTGGAAATGATTAGCCAGCGCTTAATAAAACAAGGGGGTTTAGAATTTGCAACACATATTTTTGGAGACAATTCAATCCATAAAACTAGTTACCTCCTATTTTTGCCTTTGTAGCTACCAATCAAAGAGCCCTGTTGGCACTATGGTGAAGAGCTTAGCTATTAAATGAAAGGTTGGTGGATCAAATCCACCTGCTGCTCCTTGGGAAAAAGACCTGGTGATTTACATCCATTAAAATTGTTGTTGTTAAGTGCTATCAAGTTGGTTTGGACTCACAGAGATCCTGAATACGGTTTCCAAGGAGTGGCTGGTGAATTTGAACTGCCAACCTTGCAGGCCAGCACATTAACCCACGGTGCCACATCAGTACTTAGATTTTTTCATAATCACCAACTTAATTTTGCTTAAACAATCAAATTGATGAGCAATGAGATCATGCCACACAAATTACTGAGCTGATGTGGTGCTGTAGGATCAGCACTGCACTTTGCACCACAGGGTTTGCAGTTCAAACCCACCAGCTGCTCCTTGGAAACCCTGTGCAGGCTTGCTGAAGAGGCGGAACCCACTCAATGACACTTAACAACAACAGTAACATAGGTCATTGATGGCAAAAGGAGTTGATCCCAGAATCATCTTATTCCAAAATCTATAGGAGGCAGCAAAGACAAGACTTATGTCAGAATCAACTAAGCCGTAAAGTTAAAAGAAAGAAAGAAAACAAAATAAACAATATAACCAGCTATTAGGAAGTCAAGAAAGGCACAGAAGGAGGAAATGAGACATGGATTAATATTCACCTCAATTTATAGTTAATTCTATTCACACCTTTGTCTATGTTTTTCACTGTCTTTGAGTGAATATAATCCATTATACTAAGTACAGGCTATCCATTTCCTGAAATGTTTATTTACCTCTTGCTCTATTAAATATCTACCTAATGGTAAAACAAGACTATCATCTGCAGTTTTCTAGATAGTTCTCACTTTTATACTATCCTTAGGTCTGTGCAGGAAGTTCCATACCCTGAGGACCAATAGCATGACATTGTTAAATAAGCTGACCACAAGGTTGGTGCTTTGAACCCACCAGCTACTCCTCAGAAACCTTAAACAGGGCTCATATGAGTCAGAATGGACTCAACAGCACTTAACAACAAATAACAACAACTTAGGTTTCTTCAGCCGAATCTTCTTGATGGGATGAAATAGCTATAGGTTAAGACATATATGCTTGTGTTTCTCCTTTTAGACCATATCCCAGCATCTAGGGACCCAAGAATATCATGTTTCCTTTGTTTGTTGTTGTTAAGTGCCATAAAGTTGGTTCAAACCTATAGTGACCCGGTATAGGGTTTATGATGAGCAGCTAGTGAGTTTGAACAGACGACCTTGTGGTTCAAACAGACCTTGCAACCCAGCACATTCTGGCCAAGCTCCACAGTATAGACACCTTGCTGGTTTGAAAGAAACTGCTCCACTCAAATTTCTTCTTATAGTTCTTATATTTCTCATAATACTGTGTAATGCCCCTTCATGAAGCAGGAAATGCTAACAGAAATTAGCTTCATATGGGAACTAAGTAAAATTGATGAGAAATGATTAAAATTGCTTCTACTCAGTAACAAACACACAGTATGAATAATTCACACTGATAGCAATCTTTTGACATTACATACAGGTCAAAAAACACACTCAGTGATAGTCACAATACTATCCTTGTACTGCACCCCATTGGATGTTAATTGTTGTTTTTAAAGTGTTGTGGAGGCAGTTCTGTCTCTCATGATGGTGGTGATTGTGTGTGGTGAAGTTGGATGCGACTCATAGCAACCTGGTATACAGTTTCTGAGGCTGTAAATCTTTACAAGACCAGAAAGCCTCATCTTTATCCCACAAAACGGCTCGCAGTTTCAAACTATTAACTTTGAGATTAGCAGCCAGACTCACAACCACTATGCTACCAGAGTTCCTTTCTGACTCTCATAAAGACCCTGTATAGGGTTTCTAAGAAAGGACTGGTGAGCTTGAACCTCCGAATTTACAGTCTAGTGTATTCTTCCACAGAGACACACCAGGACTCTGGATGCTAATTGGTTTTGTTGTTAATCTCTGTTGAGCCAGTTCTCTGACTCATAGCAACCCTGCATAGGTTTTCCAAGGAGTAGCTAGCTGGTGGGTTTGAGCCATCAACCTTGTAGTTTGCAATCCAGTGCTAATCCTACAGCGCCACACCATGAGTCAATTAGTTCCTAAATATACAAATGTTTTCTGTGAAATCCTATGAATATATTTAACTTCCTTGTTAGAAAGTGTATAAAAATAGAAGTAACCTATTTGGGAGAACTTGAACTGAATTACTAGCCTGCAAGCTCATAATAAAATCTACCCTACACCTTCCTCATCTCTGTGTCTTCTTCATTGAACAAAGAAGCCTCACCAGATGGAACCCTCCATTAGCCAAAAATTAATTAGCAACATGTACAACTCTAGACCAAATGAGGCAGCCAAGAAGTGGTTATTTGTGGAGGATGAGGACAAGGCTTTCTCTTATATGCTGGGAAGGGAAGAGACATGGTGTGATGCTGTAGGATAAGCACTGGACAGCAAGTCACAAAGTTGCTGTACAAACCCACCAGTTGTTCCTTGGAAACCCTATACAGAGTGTTTGTGAGTTGGAACCAACTTGATGGCATTTAATGACAGCAACATGTTCCAGAAGCCAGCAGAGAGCTCCAAGGAATTCCAGAATTCTCAACTGGAACTGGGCAAATAGGTGAAGAGCAAATCTCTTCATTATTGTCATTTTTCATCACTGTCTGAAATGTCCTTTCTCACAATTTATATGTATTTTAGGAACAGTAGCTAAATGTAGTGACATGAACCAAAAAGTGTTATAACCTTGACATATAATGCAGTGGACCTCTATGACAGGTGCATATGTATCAGCAAAAGTAACCCAACAACAGTACTGAATACCTGTTATCAAAATGTGCAGGCTTAGTTCTTGGCATTGACATTGTACACCAGAAATAAGCAATGACAGAAGAGGTCTAATTGGGCGTAATTCTCTCTCTGGTAAGTGTTGAAATCAGAACAAACCCTTCCATTCACTTCTTTTAAACTGAATAAACTTCTAAGTTTCTTAGATAATTTAGTGATAAGAGTTTGAAGATAGATGCTGACTTTTGTGGGGAGCAGGGTTAAGGGGCTAATAATGTGTGTAAGGGATTGTTATTGTTGTTAAGTGCCGTTGAGTCGGTTCCGACCCATAGCGACTCTGTAGAGGGTTTCCAAGGAGTGAGTGACTCTGATGAGCTTGAACCGTTAACCTCTCAGTTCAAACCAACTATGCAATCTCGGGCATTAATCCACAGAGCCACACCAGGACTCTGTGTAAGGGATTAGTTGATGATTAATTGAGAAAGTTGGGAAAGGGTGCTATGACCTTATTTATAACCTGAACTTTGAAGACAGTCATGCTAGTTCTTGGTTTGTGTGTGTTCTTCATTCTGTTGAAGCTCCGGTAAACTGGGAATCATGTATCTCTTGGTAAAATGCATTTCTAAAAGCCAAATAAATGACTAGGTCATCAAAAGTTAAGTCAAGTGCACTACTGCTTTACTCAACCTTGAAAAGCAAAATAGCAAAATAGATTTCTCACTACTTCCCAATGCAAACACTAGTTTAGAAACTAATGGTCATAGAGAAACTTTCTGTGCTTCTTTAAAAGCTTGCTAACTTCATGTATCTGGGTGATTGTGTGTGTGTGTGTGTGTGTGTGTAACTGTGGAATTCAAAATGAAAACACATAGCCTTTAATTAAGCAGCTTTAGCTAATGGCAAGTCTGTTCTCATAGAAAACAAGGCATGGTATACAATACTGCAACTTCAATAGAAGCAATTCTCAAAAGTCTCTTTCATGATAATCAAATGTTTAAAGGAATTTACCTACCTTGCAAGTGGACAATTTCTATTCAATGGCTACAGAAAAAAATAAAAATTTTAAATCTTATGTCTGTCATTGTGAATGGGGGAGCCCCACAGGACTTTAAAGCCTTCAATAGAACCTATTGTTTTTTTATTGGATTTTCACAACTGTATTCCCTTTTTGTAAGCGGTCACAATGTAACTTCTTTCACCCCTGAGGCAATCACAGTAAAAAGGATATTTCTTTCTCATGAAACGCTCCACACAGTTTAGATTTTAATGGTGTGCCCAGTTGTTCATTAAAAGAAAAATAATCTTATTCATAATTATTCACAGTTTTATAAAAGAAAAACTATAAGCAGCTCCTGTAATTACTCAGGGAATAGAAAAGCCTCTCCATGTCCCTTCTAAACAGCAATGTGGCATAAAATGAAAAGAAGAAAGCATGCATGTTTTTTTGAAGTAAGCATCAAACGCACTTGCCCAATGGGATTGTAATAGAGTCCAATTTGGTCAGGGAGTTGCTAAAGCTGATGGGACTATTGCGAGAACAGTAGGGTTTTGTTTTTTGTTTTGTTTTGTTTTAAGATTGCAGGGCAATGCTCTTGAGCTTTACAGAGGTTACCTTCAACTCTTCAGCTGAAACAAAGACAAGGCTACATTCACACTCTGAAGTGGACATACAATGAGTACAGAAAGTGCCTTGGTATTTAACAGCCAGCTCTCAACTGAGCTTCAGTATTGTCTGTGTTAGTTTTCAGGGGTAGAAGAACCTACAAATGCTTGTATTTCTGATTTGATCTGAATTCAGCTGGCTCCTTTTTTTGCTTATTGGATTTCCAATCTCCAAATGGAAGTAAAAAGAAAACAAAACATTAACAACAAACAGATAAAAAGAAGAAAGAGATCATTATGAAACAAGTTTTCCGTAGCATAGTGGTTACGAATTGAACTTTGAACTGCAAAGTCAACAGTTCGAAACTAGTTGTTCCACAAGAGAAAGATAAGGCTTTCTGCTTCCATCAAGATTTACAGCCTTGGAAACACTGTACAGGGTCGCCATGAGTCGGAACCAACTTCACGGCACATAACAACGACAACAACAAATGAAAGTATATTAAAGGCCAAAACTGAGCTTAAATGTTGGAAGTATGGGGCAACAGAAAAAAATATCAGTTGAAAGAAATGGTGATTTTTGTTCATGCCATTAACTTCAAACAGCCTGTTGTTGTTCAACTTCCCATCCATCCGACTTCCACCATGATGCTTTTCCACAAAACCTTAGCTGAAATTGTCTTCTAGATTCATAGCATTTACTGTTGTTGGTAAGGATCATGTGACACTAAATATTTATTGCCAGGAATTATAATTTTGTTATTTTGAGTTTGAAATGATTTTGAGATATTTCAGTGGAATTTCAGCAGAGATTTAGGAGCATGAATCTGTTACCCAGAAAAGATCTGGTCTAAAGAGATAATGGTGAAAATCTTGAACAAGTTAGGTGTTATTTGAAACCAAGAAAATGAATGGAAGTGCATATATAGAAAGAATGTAAGGTAAGGAAATAAGAGAGCTTGAAAAGAATCCCAAATAATACTTTTGCTTAATATATATTTAGCAGAGATTCTATTGAAAGAAAAGTTTTTAATGTCAGGAAAGCAAGGTAATCTTTGCTTGTTCACCAAAGAGAAAACTGACGATAATGATTTTATGTATTTCCTAGAACACCTATCATGATTCTATACATATAAAAACTAAGAAAGAGCTCTGTAATGTAGTGGTTATGAGTTGGGCCATTAACTTAAAGGTCAGCAGTTTGAAATTACCAACTGTTTGGGGGGAGAAAGATGAGGTTTTCTGCTTGCATAAAGATTTACAGCTTTGGAAACTCTATACAGGGATGGTGGTTCAAATTCATCAGATGCTCATTGGAAACCCTATACAGGGTCATTATGGGTCAGAACTGACTCGAGGGCACTTAACAACAACAACAATTTTTTCTAAATAGCTTCGGTTACTGGTTGGGTTGTTAATCTCAAGGTCAGCAGTTTGAAACTACTAGTGGTTCTGCCAGACAAAGATGAGGCTTTCTGTTCCTGTAAAGATTTGCAGCCTCGGAAATCCTACACTGGGTCACTATGAGTCGGAACCAACTCCACGGCATATAACTACCACCAAAACCTAAGAAATATTTTTAAAATTAATTCTATATTAAACATATGCAATTACATATGATTAAATAAATAGATTTCTAAGATACGAGAAAGAAATACACATAATTATGGCTCTTGTTTTTCTTTTCACTATTTTCTTAGTATCACTAGCCCCCATAATACCCCTGTTCACATGTTGTTGTTGTTAAGTGCTATCAAATCAGGTCCAACTAACAGGGTGGGTTAATGTGCCAGACTGCAAAGCCATTTGAACTGCAAGGTCAGTGGTTCAAGCTCACCAGCTGCTCCTTGGAAACCCTATACAGAGTTGCTATGGGTCGGAACCAACTCAATGGCACCTCACAACAACATATAGGGTTTTGAAGGTGCTGTCGGTGGCTTTGAACTGCCAACCAAGTCCAGTAATGATCTTACAGCACCACACCAGGAGTCAAATTCTCTTAGAAGACAGTGAGCAAACAGCATTGGATGTGTTAGTGTACTCTGTAACCTGTAGAGGGAACTCAAACAGAAGAATACTGAATCGAGGGCAAGACAAAGACCTTAATGAGTCTTTTGATGAACAAGAAAGTGATCAGAAGGTCCTGCCTTCACAAGCCTGAATCTTTAGTTCTTTTTTGGAAATAAAACCATATTTGAATCCCTGTAACCACAAGTCAATTTAGGTTTCACTCCTACGTGGAAAAATCATAAACTGGAAATGCAACAGGAAAATTAGGGTAGGTTGGATTCATGGATTAAAACCAGTGGCCAGAGGACTACATGAATACTTAGTCACTAACATGTTTATCCCAAGGTATGTAACTGTGTGTGTGTGTTTATTGTGAAAATTTTAACTTTAAAACATATATATGCTTATCATTTAGTCACAGATCCTACCTCCATACTACATTTTTTGTCTAACACCTTATTGTCTTTATGCATTTTGATTCATTTTTTGGTGGACTCCAGGTGTGGCACTATAAGATAAACACTGGACTATGAACCACAAAATCAGTGATTCAAACCAACCAGCTGCTCCTCAGAAACCCTACTCATAAACTCCACTCGATGACACTTAACAACAACATCATAGGAATTTGGGTTTACAGATATTGCCTACATTTGCAGAGTGTGATTTTTTAACAGAGTATCCAACTTTCCTTATGGTTGAAATTTAAGTATTCAATGTGTTGAAAATACCTGCATTCCTCATCAGAAAAAAAAATCCTTTCTCTGTTTTGCTATGTTTGAAGATATATTCATCCAATGGGAAAATGATGCTGCATAAGTACCACAGAACTTGCAAGAGTCCAAGCTGATTCTTTTGTTTTGGGTTCCATTCGCTCTACTTTTCATGTTCATCTCAGCATGTTGAAATCATAGACACATCCCTCCTACAGAGAAAAAAGTGTGAACCTCACTTTTGGATTGTGAATCATTTTGATATTATGGTTGCCAAAAAAATCAACAGAAAAGATTAGTAAGACCTGAAAACAAAGTATCTAGTACCACATGCTGGTCAAACCTTGTTTTTCTTACATTTGTAAAAAAACATGAAGTGTGCTAAAGTGAAAGCCCTTCTCTACAGTTGTCTGATTACAGCCAAGGCAGAACACTTCACATCCCAGCACCAAAGAACATTCCAACTCAGGAGGGACTAGACAACCTCTACAAAGTAGGCACATTGCCATTGGGTAGGATTACCTAGGATGAAAAGCTCTTTTCCTGTCCTAAAACCACAAACATATTAGGGATCTTTATGAACAATTAGGAAAATAGGGCTAAAAAGGGTCTTTATAATTATAATCCACTTATTTAATACATATTTGTAAGCTCAATAAATAAATCTGCTGTCTAATTTATCTAATCAGAAGCCATTTATTAAGCATCTACCATGTGGATGGAATTCCAGTGTGGCACTGTGGATTAATGCTGCTGGACTCCAAGGTAGTTTGAACAACAAGGTCAGCGGTTTCAGCTCACTAGCCGCTCCTCGAAAACCCTATACAGTGTCAACTGACTCAATGACGCTTAAAAACAACAACCATATGACTGTTAACCTAAAAGTTAAAGGTTCAAGTCCACCCAGAAAACACCTCAGAAGAAAAACTTGGTGATCAACTTTCATAACATCAGCCATTGGAAACACTAAAGAGCAAAGTTCTACTTTGACATAGATGGGACCACAGTAAGTCAGAATTGACTCAGTGGCAACTGATTAACTGTGTTTTGAGCTCTGTACCATCACAGAGGTATAAAACAAGGTTTCCACCCCCCAAAAGTTAATAGTCTAATACTGCTGGTAAATGTAAATGGATTTCCTGATTTCACCCTAATCCATAGCAACATTTTTTGCTTTTAATCTATTTACTTGAGAGCCTTGAGAACCCATTGATTCTAGGCTCTATAGTAAGAACATGTATCTAATTTTAGTTCTCAGGTATGAGACATTCCACACATATTTTTAATGTTACTTTCCAGGGTCCTATGCCAAAGTTTTAAAATGGATTGATCAAAAGTCAAAAGAAACCCTTTCACATGCTCTTACTGGAGGAACTTGGCATGGAGACTGCACCTAATTGAGAGGCTTTGTTGGCTGAAATTGTTGGCTTCAGGCCCAATCACAGGGCCCTTTGGAACACTGAGTAAAATCATTAGTTGCATGCCTAATCCCAAGTGACCTTGTGTGAATCTCCCTCTTTTTTGGGATTTTAAGGTCTATGGTTTTGTAACATGGGAAAGTGACACGTCAAATTAATCCTGTTCCCCCTCCCCCTCATCTTTAGGATTGCCACAGGCCACTAGCTGTCCTGTAAATGGCGATGGACTCTTTTTTTTATAATTTTATTTTTAACAGCTTGACAGTGAAGCTTACATCAGAGTATATTAAAATTACAAGTGTTATTAACTTTGAACATCAATCTGTCTATATATTTTTTTCCTGGCCTTGGTAATATATATCTCTTTTTTAAAGATAACTTGATTAAAACATACACCAACTATAGCTGATTGTAATGCTAACAATTAAGTTTTAAACATATCCTTAATGATTTTTTCTTCTTAGAATCTTATAACATATTTCATGTGTACAGTTTTTAGTATCTACAGGCTGACTAACTGATACACTGTCAAAAATACACTAAGTTTATTAGTTAATCTGCCTGAGGTTTCCTCTATATTGTTGTCTTTAAAAAAGGAAATGCAGCAGGCTTCCTAGGTAACATAAACAGTTAAGCCTGTTCAGAGGTTCTTCAGAAGACAGACCTGATGATCTGAAAAGTTAAATTAAAAAAATAATCCTATGAAGCAGTACTCTGCACACATGGACTCTCCATGAGTTGATATTTATTCAATAGTAACTAATAATATTATTTAATTAAAAAAACAAAAATCTACAGCAAAACAAAACAAATAGGTCTAAAGCAACAAAATCTTTTAGAATAATAAAAAATTTTAATTTATTATGCTTTTTTCTTTAGGTAAAAGTAAAATCTGTTGTTGATATTGTTAGGTGCTGTCGAGTTGGTTCTGACTCATAGTAACCCTATGCATACAGAACAAAGTACTGCCCAGTTCTATACCATCCTCACAATCATTATTACACTTGAGCCCATTGTTCCTGCCACTGTGCCAAACCATCTTATTAGGGATCATCCTCTTTTTCATTGACCCTCCACTTTAGCAAGCATGATGTCCTTTTTCAGAGACTGGTCCTTCCTGATAATATGATCAAAGTATAAGAGATGTAGTATCATCACCTTAGCTTCCAAGGAGCATTCTGGCTATACATTTTTCATACCCTACTTCTAAAACCTACTCCTCCATTTTTGTAGATTGGTTTTGACTGCTGACTCTTGAGAAATTATTTGTCCATGGTTGTTTGGAAGATATTTAAAGAAAATAACTTATAGGAATGGGGATGACAATTCTCCAAATGAAATTTATTAGAATGTGTGTTATTGTAAGAGCAGATGGGTTGTTGTCTCAGAGTGATGACAACAGACTTTAAAATGGAGGTTCCCCAAAATTTTCTTGAGGTAAAGAACTCTTTCAGTAGTGATCGTGTTGTACTCGAAATCCACAATGAAAACTTCAAGGTGCTGCTGTGAATTATCCAAAACTAGATCTGTTTAAAATGTGTGAAAAAGAGGCTCTGATGTAGGGTTTATCAGAGCAGAAAGCAAAGTGTCATTATCTTGAGATTTTTCAAATGAAATAAATTATGAGTTGCAATACGTGTCTTTTAAAAAAAGGTATTTAACTTGCTGAAACATTTGGCCTTGATATGGGTGATGAATTCAGAAAGAGCAAGTACTCTTGCTCTAAAGACACTACTTTGTCTGAAAATGCATAGAAATCATTAGCTAAAATAAGATGATTAAACACAAGTAAGGAAGATCGTAGAAAAATTGATGCTTTTGAGTTTTGGTGTTGGAGAAGAATACTGAAAGTGCCATGGACTGCCAAAAGAACCAATAGATCTGTTTTGGAAGAAGTGCAGCCAGAGTGCTCCATGGAGGCCAAGATGGCTAAGCTTCGTCTCTCATACTTTGGACATATTGTCCGGAGGAAACAATTGTTGGAGAAGGATGTCATGCTGGGTAAGATGGAGGATCAGAGAAAAGGAGGAAGACCCCCCAACAAGATGGATTGGCCAGGTGACATCACTGATGGGCTCAAGTGTGGCAGCGGTAGTGAGGTTGGCCCAGGATTGGACATTGTTTCGTTCTGCTGTGCATGGGGTCACTATGAGTCGGTTCCGACTCGATGGCACCTGACAACAACAACAAGGAGATGTAAGAACAATCTTTTCCCTATTTATTTTGATGTTGTTTATCGGTCTGGTTGTGAGTATTTCTGTTTTGTTCACAATGAGGAACAACCCATACCAAAGACTGTGATCTTTGATCTCCATCAGTAAGTAGTGTAAGCCCTCCTTACTTTCAGCCAGCAAGGCTGTATCATCTGCATATCAGAGCTTCTTTATAGTCTTCCTCCAATTTTGATGCCACATTCTTCTTCATATAATCCAGGTTATCAAATTATTTGCTCAGGATACAAATTAAATAAGTGTGGTGAAATAAGGCTGGCACACATTTTTCCTGATATTAAACCATTCAATGTCCCTATGTTCTGTTCAAATACACTATCAAAAATATACTAAGTATATTAGTCTCTTGATTTATGTACAGGTTCCTCATGAGCACAGTTAAGTTTTCTGGAAAACTCATTCTCAACAATGTTGTCCATAGTTTTTCATAATGCAAACAATGGAAAGCCTTTTCATAGTCAATAAAGCACAGGTAGACACTTTTCTGGAGTCCTGGTGTGGCACTACAGGTCAATGTGCTCAACAAGAAGGTCAGCAGTTTAAGCTCACCAGTCACTCCTTGGCAACCCTATACAGTGTCACTATAAATCATACTCATGGAAGCAGCATTCAAGAAATCAAACAATGTATTGCATTAGGCAAATCTGCAGCACAAGACCTTTTTAAAGTATTGAAGAGCAAAGATGTCAGCTTGAGGACTAAGGCATGCCTGACCCAAGCCATGGTATTTTCAATAACCTCATATGGATGCAAAAGCTGGACAGTGAATAAGGAAGACCACAGAAGAAGTCATGCTTTTGAGTTATGGTGTTGGAGGAGAATATTGAAAGTGTATGGGCTGCCAAAAGAACAAACAGACCTGTGTTGGAAGAAGTGCAGCCAGAGTGCTCCTTGGAGGCCAGGATGGCCAAACTTTGTTTCTCATACTTCGGACATATTGTCAAGAGGGACCAGTCGCTAGAGAAGGCTATCATGTTTGGTAAGGTGGAAGGTCAGAGAAAAATAGGAAAACCCCCAGCGAGATGGATTAGCAAAGTGGCAGCATCAATGGGCTCAAAGGTGGCAACAATTGTGAGGTTGGCTAAGGGCCAGGAAGTGTTTCATTCTATTGTGCATAGGGTCGCTACAGGTCAGTACCAACTCGATGGCACCTAACAGCAAAGCAAATCAGAACTGACTAGACACCACTTAACAACAACACATGTCTTTCTGGTATTCTCTGCTTACAACCAAAATTCATCTGATGTTAGCAATGATATTTTTCATTCCATGTCCCCATCTTAACCCAACCTGAGCCTCTGGCTTTTCCCTGTCAATATACTGCTGCAGCTATTTGTCTTGCAAAATTCTATCATAAAATCTTCAACATCATTTTATCACCAACACCATACTTTCCAATGACTGATCCTTCCTCTTTATTTCCAACCTTTTCATTCCAATTTCCTTGATCAAGCTGACATCTTTGCTCTTCAACACTTTAAAAAGGTTTTGTGAGCAGATTTATCTAATGCAATACGTTCTTTGATTTCTTGACTGCTGCTTCTGTGAGTGTTGATAGTTGATCCAAGAAGAATGAAGTCCTTGAAAACTTCAATCTTTTCTCCGTTGCTAAGAATGTTGTTTATTGGTCCAGTGGTAAGGATTTTTGTTTTCTTGACATTGAGATGTAATCCAAACCGAAGGCTGTGCTCTTTGATCTTCATCAGTTTTAAGTCCTTTTCACTTTCAGCAAGCAAGGTTGTATCATTTGCATATCACAGGTTCTTAATGAGTCTTCCTCCAATCTTCATATAACCCAGCTTCTCAGATGATTTGCTCAGCATACAGGTTGAATAAGTATGGTAAAAGAATACAACCCTAACACACCTTTCTTAATTTTAAACCATTCAGTGTTCCCATGTTCTGTTCGAACAACTGCCTCTTGGTCCAGGTACAGATTCCTCATGAACACAATCAAGTGTTCCAGAATACTCATACTTCGCAGTGTTGTCCATAGCTTGTCATGATCCACACAATCAAAAGCCTTTGTGCAGTCAATAAAGCTCAGGTAAACATCTTTCTGATATTCTCTGCTTTCAGCCAAGATCCATCGGACATCAGCAATGATATCCCTCATTCCACGACCTCTTTTGAATCTGGCTTGAACCTCTGGAAGTTCTGTCAATGTATGCTTGCAGTCATTTCTGTATTACCTTTAGTAAAACTTTACTCACATGGGATATCAAAGAGATTGTCCGATGATCTCCACATTCCATTGCATCACCTCTCTTTGGAATGGACACAAATACGGATCCCTTCCAATCATTCAGCCAGATAGTGGTCTTCCAAATTTTTGGCAGAGATGAGTTAGTGCCTCCTGTGCAGCCTCACTTTTTTGGAAGATTTCAATTTTTAATCCATCAATTCCTGGACTCCTGGTGTATTGTTATTTGCCAATTCCTTTAATGAACCTTGATTTCTTTTTTCAGTTCATTGGCTTTTGATCATATGCTACCTATTGAAATGGTTGAACTAACAGTGACCCTGTAATAGGGTTTTCAAGGTGGAGCTGGTGGGTTTGAAACACCCGCCTTGAAGTTAGTTGTCCAGTACCACACCAGAACGCCTTAGTAATTGTTATTTAAAAAACAAAAAACAACCATAAACACTGAATGATACTATTTTACCCTAAAATTTCTAAAAATTGGGTAATATAATCAAGAGGAGTATAGTAAGGAAGGCAAGCATGGTGGTACTGGACTACAAATCACAAGGTTGCTGGTTTGAGCTTACCATCTGCTCCAAGGGAGAAAGATGAGGTTCTCTGCTCCTGTAAGATTTATAGCCCTGTGAGTTGAAACCCACTTACAGCACTTAAAAGCAACAATAACCTAGTAAGGAAATATTACATAGGACAGGAATATGCATTGATGTTCATGACATAAAATCACCAAGCGCTTATAAATACAGTAAACATTATAGCAAACAGCTGATTGACTTCATATTTAAAAGTATTTCTGGCTTATAGTGCACATTTTTTGTCACTTTGTTTTCTTTGTTAATTGTATGATAAAATATTTCACCAGGAAAAACAGCAAGCATAAAACTCCAGTGTGTTATTGATTTATGAATAGAGAATGCAAATACAAACAATTTCCTTATTAAGATTTTATCTTGCTATATCCCCCGACCAGAGTCAAATATATCTTTAATCACAAGTGTGTGCTCACAGTGAACAGAAAGTAGGCTATCTGTTTTTGAACAACTTTTATTGACTCTGACCCAAGATTGCCCCTGTTTCTTTAGAAATACAGGGAGGATGTAAATGAATCACAACACTTCTCACTATAATTAGCGTTCTTATCTAGTAAAGGTGGAGGGTGTTCTGCTGTGTGGGTTGCTGAACTCCCAGCATATTTACTGAAGGGGAGGGAGAGGAACTGTCATCAAGTCCTGTTAGTGGCTACTGTCCATCTTGCACAACTTTAGAGATTTTTGAATCATTCATAATTCAAGGTGACAGAAATAGAAGTCACAGCATTGGCTTTTGAGATACAATAAATTTTAAGTGCTGTTAGATATGTAATAAATGATCTTCAAAAATGAAATATTTTTTCCACTGAAGCCATAAAAAGTAAACCAGGATGGGGGGCGGAGGCAGCTTTTGGTAGAATGTTAAAAATATAGTTTCTAATACTGATAACCAGTAGTAACTACATTTTCTTCTTTTGTATTATAATAGCACAACTTTCTGCGTTAGACTTCCTATGTCTACATCATGGCTACTATACTATTACCCTTCACCATAAATTTTCTTCCTAACATTTATTCTCGTCATTATTTTCAACTTCACTGAGTCATCTTTAGTCCTAACCAGAGATAATGAAGCACAGTCTTCTGAAGCCTTCAAGCTTGAGCTTCTGGATACAAGCTGTCTTATATCAATGACCAATATGGTGTTGCACCAAGCTTTCTCTCCCTTCCTTTCTTTCTTAAACTTTTTATTGAAAATTGATTGAAGATATATAGATAAGATTATCAATTTTACATTTAACAAATCATATACTTTGTTTCATTTCAATACAACAGTTATCAATTATGCCACTTTCCCTGTGATTCCTATTTCCATTCCACACTGTTTCCCATCCCTTCTCAACTTTGTCTTTAGGTAAATGTCTCCCTTTTGTTATTGAATGGTTGACCATTCCAGGGTGAGCATACCTTACTAGCATTGTTGTCCCCCCTATATACCTATCGATTGCTTGGTTGAAAATTGGGCCACAAGGTTGAGTTCTATTCCAGACCTGAACTGTGGTCAAGGGCCAAATTCTCGGGTTCATACAGTCTCATTCTGACCAGTAAGCCAGATATTTGTTTTATAATTTCTCTGCTGTAGAGGGTGTGTGTATCTTGCTTACTTTGCTATCTTGCCACCTCTCTTGCCTTCCTCTCTTTAAACGTTGGCCTGTGTTGCTCAGTATGATAGAGTTATTTGCCACATGGGACTGCAATAAAAACCAGTTGCCATTGAGTCAACTCTGACTCATGACAATGCCGTATGTGTCAGAGTGGAAATGTGCTCCATAGTGTTTTCAATGACTTGTTTTTCACATGTAGATCATCAGTATTTATTTCTAGTTTTCTCTGGGTAGCTCTAGACCTCCAACCTTTTGATTAGTAACAAAATGTGTTAACTGCTTGTACAACCCATGAAGATACCACATGAATATGTTGTTGTTAAGTGCTGTCTAGTCAATTCTGACCCATAGAAACCCTTTATAGGGTTTCCAAGGAGCAGTTGGTGAGTTTGAACCACGAATCTTGCAGTTCAAACGACTTTGCAGTCTGATGCATTAGCCCACAGCATAGAGTCCATGAAATGTGCTTAGTTGATATTGTGATGTGCTATAAGTATAAAATACACACTGGACCTAATATGAAATACACAGGGGACCTAATATGAAAAAAAATAGATATATCTAGTAAAATCTCATTTTAATATTGATTACATGTGAGAATAAAATATTTTTATATATTGGAGCCAATAAATTATATTAATACAACTATTTTTACTTATTTCTTTTTACTTTTTAAATGATGTTGTTGTTTTTGTTAAGTGCTGCCAAGTATCTTCTGACTTATCACAACCATGTATAGGGTTTCTGAGGGGCAGCAGGTGAGCTTGAACTGCTGATCTTGTAATTCAGACCGACTTTGCAGTCTAGCACTTTAACCCACAGTACCACACCAGGACTCCTTTTAAATGACAGAGAGCTACTAGAAAATTTTTAATTACTGGTATGGTTCGTATTATATTTCTACTGGACAGCACTGCCTTTAAGTTCTTCCTATGATTTCAAGTGTTTGTTATTCTGAATCTTTCAGATACAACTCCTTTTGCACTTGTATTTCTCATCTTTACAATGTCTACCATTTCATATGGCCACACTTATTCTCTGGTGGATAACTACTGTTGTTGCTGTTGTTGTTAAGTGCCTTCGAGTCAGTTCCGATTTGTGGTGACCCTGTATAGGGTTTCTGAGGAGCAGCTGGTGAGCTTGAACTGCCGACCTTGCATGTCAAATGGCTTTGCAATCTGACACATTAACCCACAGTGCCACACCAGGATAACTATGAGATACCAAATATTCCATTAGAAAAGGAAAATCAGGGTTGTTTCCTTTCAATCTGTTTGCTGAGCAATAATTATAAAAACTGGACGAATCGGGCTGCGAACCTTAAGGTCAGCAGTTCGAAACCACCAGGCGCTCCGCGGGAGAAAGATGAGGCTTTCTACTCCCGTAAGGATTCACACCCTCGGAAACCCTGTACAGGGTCGCTATGGGTCGGAACCGACTCGAAGGCACTTAACAACAACAACAACAATATGAAGAAGAAAGTAGCATCAGCATTTAAGGAAGATTCAATATGCAGCCTGCAATATGCAGATGATACACCTTGCTTGCTGAAAATAAGGAGGGATCAAGGTACTTGTTGATGAAGATCAAAGACCACAGCTTTCAGTATGGATTACAATTCTCAATGTAAAGATAGCAAAAATCCTCACAACCAGACCAATAGACAAAATCATGACAAACAGAGAAAAAAATTAAAGTTATTAAGAATTTCATTTTACTTGGATCCACAATCAGCACCCAAGAAGTTAAAGAGAGTGCTATACTGGGCAAATGTGATATGAAGACTTCTTTAAGGTATTAAAAAGCAAAGGTGTCACTTTGAGGCCTAGCCATGGTATTTTCATTCATCTCATTGTATGTGAAAGTTGGGAAGTGAATAAGGAAGAGTGGAGAAGAATTTGTGAATTATGGTGCTTTGAATGATGGTGTTAGTGAAGAATGTTGTAAGTACTGTGGGCTGCCAGTAGAACAAATTTATCTTGGAGAAAATACAACCACAATGCTTTTCAGAAGCAAGGACTACAAGACTTCATCTCACATACTTACAACATGATCTCAAGAGGGACCAGACCCTGTCGAAGGACATCTTGCTTGGTAAAATAGAGAGTTAATGGAAAATAGGAAGACACCTCAATCAGAAGGATTGGAACAGTAACTGCAACAATAGCCTGAAACAAAACAACAATTGTGAGGATGGCACAGGACTAAACAATATATGTACTGCTATACATAGGGTTCAGCCAAGATCCATCGGACATCAGCAATGATATCTCTTGTTCCACGGCCTCTTCTGAAT
>NW_006408545.1:149467-150091 GCF_000296735.1 Chrysochloris asiatica
AGACCCCCAATGAGATGGATAGGCCAGGTGGCATCATTGATGGCGTCAAGTGTGGCAGCGGTAATGAGGTTGGCCCAGGATTGGACATTGTTTCGTTCTTCTGTGCATGGGGTCACTATGAGCGGTTCCGACTCGATGGCACCTGACCACAATAACAACAATACCTAAGGTTGCTATAAATTGAAAATGACTGGAGAACACCTAACAACAACAAAGCACACAGGATTCTAATTCTGGATTAGAGACACAAATGATACCAAAATTGGAAACTGAGGAATTACTTTGGGATAGAATTAAAATTTATAGGCAACTATGAGAAGCATTGTTTATACAAGTAATTAAAAATAAAACATTTAAGACTCTATATCTATATACATCTCTAAAGGCAAAGTCCAGGTGACTATATGCTAAAACGCCAGCATTGGTTACTCCTAAAACATGGAGCTAAGAATGATTTTTCCTACCATTTTTATTGTGGTTGGAATGATTTTCTAAATTATCTATAATTGACTATAACACTTTCTACATGTTTTCCTTTAATGACAAAAGAAAAAGATCATATATGATAAGTATGCAAAATGAGAATATTTTCTTTTGGCCACCTCTAATTCCACCCACAGAGTC
>NW_006408545.1:150301-157968 GCF_000296735.1 Chrysochloris asiatica
ATTGCAATTCCGTGAAGTTTTACAGAGCAGAAAAATTATCCATTTAACAGCAATATATTTTGTTTCATGTCATTGATTGCAATGTATAAAATGTAACATCACTAGCCCACTGCCTCCCTGTGTTTTCTGTTTCCATTCCTTGTTTCCTAAGCCTTATGAGCTTTGTCCTTGGGTAAATGCTGCTTTTTAGATCTCAAACGATTGATTGGCATGTGCTTGTCTCAATAGTGTTATTCTTTACCTTGTAAACCTGTTTGTTGTTTGATTGAAGGAGCCTTGGAAGTGCTGTAGGATAAACACTGGGATGCTAACCACAAGATAGGCAGTTCAAACCCACCAGCTGATCCAAGGAGAAAAATGAGGCTTTCTGCTCCCTTAAGGATTTACAGCCTTGGAAAGCCTATACAGGATTTTTTTAGTCAGAATTGACTTGGTAGCAGTGTGTGGGACACTTTGACCAAAACTTGAGCCATGCAGGGAGGAGGGTCAGGAGAGTAAATTCATTTCCAGATTTAAAGAAAGATGAAGGGCCATGTCCTTGGTATTCCACCAATGCCTACCTGACTAGGAAGCCTAGTCTCATGATTTTGTTCCACATTTTTCTACCTCTGTTCAAGACCTTATAATGTGATCTCAGAGTGTTTATTTATTTGGACCCAAGACTAGCCATTTACTACACTACAGTTTAAAGAAATATAGCATATATCCCTCTTTTCTTAGTTCAATATTTGATCTGGTCCTGCTCTTGAGATTGTCCCAACCTCATCAGCTAGGTTTCTGCTGTTGTTGTTTTGTGCCTTCAAGTCAGTTTTTACTCATAGTGACCCTGTATAGAGTTTTGAAGGAGTGGCTGGTGAATTCGAACCACTGACCTTACAGTTCAAACTGATCTTGCTGCCTAGTGCTCATCCTACAGTGCCACACCAGGACTGGTAGAACAGTTCAATTTAAAACTTTTTAATTTGGAGACTTAAATCATCTTTTTAGATTTGGTTTTACTGCTTTGGCATAATTAGTCTATGTTTTCCATGTGACTCCTCCAAATCTTGGTTTTCTCAACTTGGAGAAAGAAAATGTCAGGGGTGTTTATGACATTATGACAATAGGAGAAGGGATTTCCACACCCACATGCTGTTTCTTTGATAATTCAACCAGTGTTTAGTGAATGCTTATTAAACTCCAAAGGAGACTGTGGTGTCTCTGTAGGATAAGCACTGGACTGCTATTTGTGGGGTCAGAGGTTGGAGATCACCAGCCACTCAGTAGGGGAAAGATGAGACTTTCTGCTCCCACAAAGATTCACAGCCTATACATGTTTATTGTGAGTCAGAACTGACTCGAAGTTACTTAACAATGGCAACAATAATAAACACAGTTCTAGATTGAATACATCCATTACATTGATTCCTCACAACTCTATTAGGTAAATGCTTTCCTTGTCCAGATTTTAAAGTTGGGGAAACAGACACAGAAGGAAGGTGCTGTTTGTACACAATTACCATGTTGCAAATGTTAGAGTTAGGAACTGTACCCAGGCAGTCTCGATTCATAAACCATACCTTTAACTACCATCCTATGCTGCTTGGTTTCTGTACTGGCTGGGATCCAATGAACTATGGTTGGCTTAGCCTTTCTGCTGGTATATTCTGCTGACATCTGCACTTGATGAACTTGTGGTTAAGTCTGCTTGTCTTGGCCAGGGATTGGACTGTCAACTCAGCCTTCACATTACACAGGACCTGGGGGAGGTTCAGGAAGCAAACAAAGCTCTGTCTCAGCCTGCATATTGCATCCACTTACCTGGTGTGGGGCATTCCATAGTTTTGTGTGACAAGTCTATTCAGTAAGGTTCTCCCAGAAACCCAGTGGGGAGTATGGGCAGAGGTCTTCTGCTCTTGATTCTCCTTCCCAGGTACCTCCTCTTAAAAAAAACAAACAAACGTACAAACGTACAAACAAAAAAAACAAACAAACAAAAAACCCATGTCTGTCTGTTTTACTATCTTACCTTTTACATTCTTTCCTTTTTTTCTGCCTATAAAGCGCTGGACCAAGGGGATGGGCTGGCTGCCTATTTTGTGGCATAGATTTTCATTACTGCGTGTTTTCCTTTTGGAAGTATCACTTCAAAGAATCCTCGTGATGGAACATGGCCCATAGACAAGATGGATAAAACTGCATTGATTTAATATTTATTAAATATTATCCACATGTTTCTTTCAGTAGAATATAGGCTAATGAAAACAGAGACTTTGTCCTTGTCTTACTTACCAACTTGCTTATTTTTGTATCTCAAACTTTACAGTTTTAAAACATGCAATCTATTTTTCATGGACATGACCTTAAATAAAAGCAATACTTAGTAAATAAAAATACATTGTAAAACATTTCATCCTGCAATTTTCTGTCATACTGCCAGCCCAGGTGAAGTAATAATAGTGCTTGCATGTATCAGCAGAGAACAATGCTAATAGATGAAGCTACTTGAAGTCATTAACTTACTCATAGACTTTTTGTTGTTGTTAGAAACAAACAAGAACAACTGAAGCAATGAGGAGCAAGAAAAAATGTGAAATGTAGAAAAGATGGATGTAGCACTTTACTATCTGTTTAAATACTGAAAAAAGGTAAAGTTAACGTGTCTACACATACCCAGACAATCACCAGAAAGGAACTCCGCTCCTGGGTGAATGAAAAAAAATATGTGTAACTTTGACATATATGTTTGTATAGAAGACAGTTCAATGTATGTAACGCAGTTCTAACTGGTCCATTGTATTTGTTTTCTATGGCTGCAATAACAAATTACCACAACTATGGTGGCTTAAAACAACAGATTTTCTTTCATGATACTGGAAACCAGAATCTGAAATCAAGAATATGACAGGTCTGTGTTCTTGCAAGAGGGTCTGGAAAAGAATCCTTTACTACCTCTTCTATTTTCTGGTGGCTACTAGGTTTCCTTGCTTTATAACTGTATAACTCTAACCTCTGCCTCTATCTGTCTTGATTTTCAAATGACCTTCTCTTCTCTATGTGTCAAACATACGTCTTCTAAGGATATACAACGTTCTATGGATATATGGCATCCTGGTATGGCACTGCAAGAGTCGGCTTGAACTACAAGGCCATCAGTTCAAAGCCACCAGTCGCTCCTCAGTGACCTATACAGAGTCACTATGAGCTGGAAATGACTTGACGGTACTTGACAACAGCAACTAGGATATATGAGAGTACATCAATAAAGCATTTCTACAAAATCAGGGAAAACTTTATTTAAAAAACAAAACAAAACCCAGAATGTGATACTATTGTTTCTAAACATATCCTCCATCTAGGTCTATACACTTTTGAAGGTGGTATTTCCATCTCCCAATACTTTCTAGGGAGTCCTGCTGTGGCGCTGTCGGATAAGCACTGAACTTCCAATCACAAGGTCATTCAGTAGTTCAAACCCACCAGTCACTCCTTGGAAACCCTTTACAGGGTTGCTGTGCGTAGGAACCGACTTGACAGCACTTCACAACAACACTTCCCAGATGAATTCTGTGTTCTTCTATTTGTTGTGATGGTTAAGTACTGCTGAGCTGGTTCTAAGTAATAGTGACCCTGTATAGGGTTTTCAAGGATCAGCTGGTGGGCTTGAACCTCTACTTTGTAGTTCAAATCAACCTTACAGTCTAGTACTTATCCTACAGTGCCACGCTGGGAATTTTACACCATGTCAAAAGCAGCAGTTTGGGCTCCTTGAGAGACTCAAATCAAGTTTTCTTCCATCTTCTTTGAGTTAAGGACTAAAAAGATGTATGAAAGGACAAAATCAGGGATATCGGGTAGATGGGAAAACGTTCCCAAGGAAATTTTCCTTGGACAGCCCTTGCCACTCTGGAAGAAGGAGCAGGTACGTTGTCATAATAGGAAAAAGTCCTTGATACAACGCTCCTGACCTTGTTATCACCAATGCAATTTTCAAGTTTCTTAAACTTCTTCATAATAAGACCCCATGATCTTCCTGTGTTTTTCCAGAAAAGTTATCAAGAATTCCCCTTTGAATTCTTTAAAAAAAAAAAAAAAACAGTCGCCATAACCTTCATAGCAGATCTCTCTGCCTTAAAATTACTTTGCACAGCAAGAGAAGATCCCCTCAGAAGCCCCTGTTTTGAATGGACTTTTTAAAAGACACCCTAACAAGACAAAGATGAATATATTACTGACAGCCAAGTGTGTGGTGCTGTGAGTTAATACACCAGACAGCAAAGCCGTTTGAACTGCAAGGTTGGTGGTTCAGGCTCACCAGCTGCACCTCAGAAACCCTAGATAGGATCATTATGGGTCAGAATCGACTCAACAATAAAAACAATGCACTGATCTCATAAATATGGTTAAACACGTATTGTTTGGGAATAAACTTGTGCATGTATGAATGAAAACTTATGTGTGATGATATTTAGTGCTTACGTTAAACACTAATTTACCTATATAGACCTTTTTATATATACATACCTTATGGACAAGCATATAAGGTAAACTTTATAGGTCCCAAAGATTAGTATTTATCTACATTTTCTCATATAATGTGCCCATGAAAATAAATTGCACATTCATGAAACACACACTAGCACATAGGAAACTAACATGTGAGGGGGTTGTCTGGTTTGCAAAAAGCATATAATGCGAGCATTGTGTTTGTCAAAATTATGGTAAATCTTTGTGGTCACCATTCAATCCATTTTGGGAAATGTTTTCCCTAGAGTTTCTATCTCAAATCCACATTAGGAGAGGACACAGATCAGGGAAAAATTAGTGTCTGATTTTTTGGTTATCTTACACACCTTTAGACTCTTCTAGAAGCCCTGGTGTGGTGCTGTAGGAGAAGCACTGGACCCCAAGGTTGGTTTGAACTACAAGGGTGGTGGTTCAAGTTCACCAGCTGCTCCTCAAAAACCCTATGCAGGGTCGCTGTAAGTTGGAATCAACTCGACTATACTTAACAACAACAACAGGTTTTCAGGACCCAAACAAACCTTGACCTTCAACATTATCATTTTCTTATCATTGGGCCTCCCTAGATTCTTCAAATTGACTTCATCTTTTATCACTTTTATGCTCATTTATAATTACTTTCTTACTGATCTTAACCATGACAAATAAATTAATATTTATTATCCAAGTATGTATTGCTATGCTTACCTGGTGTGGCAGTATGGATTCATGCTCTGGACTGTATAGTTATTTTGAAATACAAGGTCAGAGGTTCAAGTTCACCAGCTACTTCTCAGAAATCCTGTACAGGGTGCCAAGGGGTCAGAACCGACTGTATGCCACATAACAACAACAATAATACTTACCTACTCTTTCAATTAAAATAAGATATGTTTAGCACTTATCTAAATATAGTGAAAATTGATTTTCATCTTTTCTCTAATGATACTCCACTTGCAACCCACATCTCAACCCATCAAGTAAAATGAAGGGGTTGTTGATGTTGTTGTTAGTGACTTTCTATAGGCTTGTGGCTGCAAATATTTGCAGGAGTAGAAAGCCTCATCTTTTTGCCTCTATTCCTTTTTCCAACGGATAATTTCTGTTCTCCATAAAGGCAGTGTGAGCACAGAGCCACACACATAAATACACACCCCACACACATGCACAAACACGAACATCAGACTCATAGAGAAGGAAGGAAAACAAACTTCTGTGAATAGAAGTTGGGCTTTTGGATCCAAACTAGGCCAAAAATAGCACTTCTCTACAAAAGACACTGATTTTTTGTGTGTGAATTTGCCATCTGGTTACTGTCAGGTCTGCAAGTACATAAAAAAAGGATTCTGTTTTTATGCTTTGATACATTCTTCCTTTGCCAAACATATTGGTTTATCCCGCATTCAGTTTATTGAGTCTAGAAAAGACCTATTTGGTCTTTCTTGTTCAGATAGTTTTAGCAAACTATGTCCAAGGATTATCATCAGTTTGTCCTTATCAGACCCCAAATATGATAAGCTATATTCACTCTTTTGAACAATAGAGTCTCAACTTCTGAAAAAGTCTAGCTCTGACTTAAACAGGCTTTCTTACTGTTTTTCTGCAAATTATGGGCATAATGACTTTTTCTAGCTTTATTAGAAGTACCAATTTCTAGTTAAGGACATCATGCTTGGTAAAGTAGAAAGTCAGCTAAAAAGAGGAAGATCTCACTTAGATGGACTGATCCAGTCGTTGCACCAATAGGGTCAAGCATAGCAACAATTGTGAAGATGGCTGAAGACTGGACAGAGTTCTGTTGTTATACAAAGGGTCTCTGAGCCAACTGGAGAGCGCCTAGTAACAAATTTTATCAAATGTTTCCACATTGAGCTTGGAAACAAATTAAACTGAACTAGCAATTCCAGAAATGCCTAAAGCTGTAAACATTGATGAGGCATCTTCCCCAGTGGCTGTATGTGAAGATGTTCAAGACGAAAATCCTGATACAGAATGACAGATTTTCCAAATCACAGAATGCAGAGGCCTTGTTGAGAGCTGCCCTCAGACACAAGCCCATCTCAGTTGCTCTTATTTCCCTAATAATGAAAATAGCAGGAACACATCTGTTTTCATGCTTCACTGTTGACAGTTCACACACAAAAAATGTGAACCCTAAAGCTTTTGCCCAAATAGACAAAGATGTGTTTGGTCCAAAATACAAAGAAGTTGTATGACGTTTAGGTTTGCAAGTTTATTTGAGAAAGTCAACTTTTTTCATTTTCTATCATGCCTTGTACAAGCCCTCTCAAATGTTGGTAGTCTTCTTAGTGAGGTTCCAGAGTCGTTCCTGTTTGTCACTGCAGTGTGGTGAAGCTCATTCCCATTTTCAGTAAGATAAATTTGGAGATAATTATTAGACAAAAAGGAATTATGCAAAGAATTTCAAGCTTCAAAGCAGTGGAATGGTAAAGAAGCTCAAATGCATGTATAAAATGTATGTATGATATAATCGAAAGGTGTAAGCAAAGCGATATTTACCTCTTTATTGTTATTTGGAGTGTTGTATTTGGTTTCTCTTTATTCTCCTCCTCCCACCCTTTCCCATATGAAGAGATCATTAAATAGTGCTAGTCGCTATGGGTCGGAACCGACTCGACGGCACTTAACAACAACAACAACAACAAGTATCTACTTTGTTCTCTTTGATAAAAGCCTTGTGTCTAAAAATGGATTCAGTTTAATAGATGAACACCTTTCATGGTGTTGGAATAACAAAGCATGCACTGGAATTGTTGTTGTTTGGTACCAATGACTTGGTTTCAACAGATAATGATCCCATGCACAACAGAATTAAATAGTGCCTGGTTCATACCATTCTCACAACCTTTGCTGTGTTTGAACATGCTGTTACTGCCACTCTGTCTGTCCATTTCACTAAGGGTCTTCTGTTTTGCTGACCCTCCATGTTCAAAATATGCTGACAACATGTTCAAAATATGAGATGCAAAGTTTTGTCACACTTGTTTCTAAGGAGCTTCTGTCTGTACTTCTTGTAAGACGATTCGTTTGTGCTTTTGGCACTCCATGGTACTTTCAATATTCTTTGCCAACCCCATCATTCAAATGCACTAGTTCTTCATTAGTTATCTAACTTTCACTTTCATATAGAACAATTGAAAATACCATGGCTTGGGTCAGGCACA
>NW_006408545.1:158958-164028 GCF_000296735.1 Chrysochloris asiatica
ATGCACACCAATGTTCATAGCAGCACCATTTACAATAGCAAAAAGATGGAGACAGCCTAAATGCCCATCAGTTGAAGATGATGACATGGACAGATGGAGTGGCTGGGGACACGGGACTCAGGGAGGGAGAAGGGCTGTGTGCTGACAGCCATGGGGGGGGCAGGCCTGTGAGGTGTATCCTTTGTTTATTTGATGATGCGTGGAGTGGATTGTAATCATTGCAATAAAACAAAATACGATAGGATGAATGTAAAAATGATGTTCTCCCATGTAAACCAACATAATTCACAATAAAAACTTAAAAACAAAAAGGAAGTTTGACAACTTCAATCTTTCTTTGTTTATCATGATATTATTTATTGACAAGTTGTGAAGATTTTCATTTTCTTACATTAAGGTGCAATGTATACTGAAGGCTGTAGTCTTTGATCTTCATCAGTATTTCAAGTCCTCCTCACTTCAGTAAAAAAGGTTGTGTCATCTGCATATACTAGGCTAAGGATGAGTCTTTCTCCAATCCTTATGCCACATTCTTCTTCATATAAAAACAACACAAAAACTTTGTGATTTTACCACTCATAAAGCAGGGAGGTTTGGGGGAAGTAGAGAAAGTGAGGATATAGTGAAATTTTGTATACCTCAAAGGAAAAATGGTGTCAAAGATGTCTTTTCTGCACTCTTTTCTGGGAGCTGTAGATGAATGTTACATAAATAACCACGATCAAGTGGGAAGGTTTGTGTGAGAACAAATAAATGGAAGTTACTGACTTTCATCTTACAGTTTATTTCAACCACATCAAATAGAAACTTAAAACAAATAATCATGTGCTGCTTAAAAATTATTACTATTATGCCATTTTTGTTAATATTTTAAATTATTAGAGTAAAAATATTTCAGAAAGGCACATCTATTTTTTCCCATCTGGTAGCGGTGGTGTTGTGTGGTGGAGTCAGTTCTGAGTCATAGCTCCATGCATAGGGTTTCCAAAGCTGTAAGTCTTCATGGGAGTGGAAAGCCTCATCTTTTTCCCGTGAAACAGCTGATTGTTTCGAACTGCTGACCTTGAAGTTAGCAGCCCAATTCATAACTGCTACACTACCAGAGCTCCTTTTCCATCTAATGAAATAAATATTCTGTGTAATCTTTTCACTTTTAAATTACTCAGTTGAGTTCTTTCCATCTAACAGTAATAATTTATTGCCAAAATAAAGAAGGAAAACATATGCTTTTTTCATTCCAAATGGGAAAATTAAAAACCTTAAAAGAAATACCATGATTATCTACACATATCTGACAAGTTTATACAATAGGAGAACCTATAATAGATGAATACAGAATGTTGGGAAGAGTCAAAATACTTTTCTAACATGCAAATTATGGATTTTTAAGGCATTGTATCACCTTGAAGTAAGGTTTCCAAACTTTCACTACCAGAAGGACCAATTAATATAAAAAGATCTAATATCATAAGAGCAGAAATACACAGAATCATTCAAATTTCAGTTTAAGGTTAATCTTTTTTAAAGAAAGTTCTATAGAAGTAAAAGTTTTATTTTGGTGCATGCTTTGGCCTGTACTTCATTTTATTAAGTTAACAGCAATCTAGGATCAGTATGAATTCCTTAACCTACATGCACTTGCTTGAACATATTAAGACAACTTTAGATGCGATGCCTAAATTCATTTGACAGATCTTTTATGAGCTAATGAAACAATAATAAGTAGTTATTAACTTTTTAGAATTGCATGTTTTTTTAAAAGAAAAAGCTCAATCACCTTGTCAGGTGAAATATTTGCCAAGCATTCACATAATGTACTCAGTACATAATACATGGATGATGCAATTCCTACACTCCAGATGTTTAAGATCTAACTTTAAATAAATTCCCAACTAAACATATAAGGTTAAAATAGAAGTATCATAAGGATGAGCTTAAAGATAAGTTGTTGTTATTAAGAGCAGTCGAGTTGGTTCCTACCCATAGTGACCCTATATAAGGTTTCCGAGGAGCAGCTGGTGAACTTGAACTTCTGACCTTGCAGTTCAAACAGCTCTGCAGTCTGGCACATTAACCCACAGTGCCACACCAGGACTCCTTAAAGATAAGTTGTTGTTGTGAAGTGCCATCGAGTCGTTTCTGATCCATAGCGACCCTGTATAGGGTTTTTGAGGAGCACTTGGGGAACTTGAACTGCTGACCTTGCAGTTCAAAGATAAGAGAGGGTAGGAAATAGATCTTCCACTTTCCACTAGTAAAGTAGGTGTAAGAGGCTAAAACTAACAATACCCATTGTCATCAAGTCTAGGCTGATTCATGGTGCACCATATAGGACAGGCTTAACCTGCTCCAGTGAGTTTCCTTGGCTATAATCTTTGTGGAAGCAAATTGCCTGGCCCTCCTTCTGCACAACTTGATGGATGTTGCAGTTGTTGTGAAGTGCCATCGAGTCAGTTCCGACCCATAGTGACCCTGTATAGGGTTTCCAAGGAGCAGCTGGTGAGCTTGAACTGCCAACATTGCAGTTCAAATGACTTGCAGTCTGGCTCTTTAACCCATAGTGCCACAACTTGATACAAACCATTTGCATCAACCATGGACCATAAGAGACAAGCAATTTCATTCTTTCTTGATCTTATAAAGCTCAACATTTTACATTAAAGGGAAAAACTTGAAATAGAAGTTTGGTTCAGTGAATTACTTGATTTGACTCTTCTAGCCAGTCTTCGGAATGCCCACTGAATAACTGGACGGGACCAAGCTAATAGGGTATGTGAAACTCTAAATGGGATTTGATGGATCTGGTGGAGGTGACTTTGGGATGATGGTGATAGGATTTTATGATGTGATTGTGAGTGGCTGTTGGCAGAATTTATTTTAATCATCACAATTGTGGTTGTGGAGGATGTGCAACGAAAATCTTTCATTTTGGAAGTGGATGATGTCAGAATGATTGGGAAGGGAGGGCAAGGGTGAAGTGTGAGATCGCTACCTAAAAGGACGATGATGGCAGGGACAATGATGGGGATGGTGGCATGGAGATATGGAACAGTTGTGGGCTCTAAGCCTATGAACTGAGAGAGGTTTTGTGCCTGTGGGCAAAAAGCTGGATGGCAAATTGTGACCTTTGGACATTTAAATGAATGTGTATTTTTTGTTTTGTGGGTTAACACCAGATATTTTGCTTTGTTCATTTGTGAAATGTAGAGTGTAGATGGGGAGCAATAGGGAGGAAGCGGGATGGCTGTTGTTGCAAGGAGGGATTCATTGAGATGAAACAAAGTGTGTTGTTTGCTGAATGTAGAACTATTGGTCTTGTCAGTTCAGGATAAAAAGTTGGAAAAAAATAGCAAATAATATGAGGATTGCTCAGTTTTTTCATCCTGCTGGATTTTAAATGAGCCATCTCAAAAGGAGAAATGGAGGATTTCACTACAATCAACAAAGAGCCACGAACAGAACTCATCTTTGGATGTTGAGACCCCTGCAACTGCTAAGAGGCTTCCCTGACTGTATAACTATATCCTGAACATTTCTGATCTTGAATTATAACCTTCTAAATTCCTTAATAAACCTCATGTGATAGTAAAGGTTTTGTGTTAACTTGGCTGAGCCTTGATTTTTTTTTTTTTTTCTTCAGTGGTTTGGCTGTTGTAGTCCTCTATGATGAGATATAATATTATGTAATCAACTCTATGATGAATAGATCAACTGAGAATAGAATAAATCAACTGAAAGGAAATTTCCTCAGGAGTGTGACCAGCAAAATCTTTCCTCTTAATAAGATAAAAGGAGAGAGAAGTAAACAGAGAAAGGAGGGACCTACCATCTCCAAGAAAGAGCCAGGAGAGAAGAGTGTACTTTGGACCTGGGGTTCTGCACTGTGAAGCAACTAAATCAAGATAAAGATTGATGACAAGACACATGGAGACCTCCAAGGTATACTAGGTCTACAAATGCTGAGAAGAGACAAGGACCTTTCTCCAGGGCCAGTGTTCTAAAGTCAGAATTCTCCCAAAGTGTGATGTAATACATTTCTGTTTGTTAAAGCCATCCATTTGTGGTATTTCTGGTATAGCCACACTAGAGAGCTAAGACACCCCATAACTGTGAGTATTGTCTGTGAGTTCTGTGTGACCATTGCAATGGATTATCAAAACCAACAGTTGATGTCAGAATTGGTAACAAGGATTGAAGTGTAGAGGTCTGTCTGAACTTTGCCCCATAGGAATATTGTTGTTGTCAAGTGCCTTTGATTCTGTTCCTGATCATACCAACTGTGTTACAGGGTTTCTGAGTAGCAGGTAATGAGTTTGAGCCCCCAGCCTTGTGATTAGCAGTGCTGTGCTTATACTACAGCACCAAACCAAGACTAATATTGAGTTTAAGTATTCTTCCCCGTGGTAAAATTAGAAGCCATGCCGTTTTTACAGGAGTAAAGAAGAAAGGCTTATACAACAACCTGTAAGTTTTTGATTAATTTGCCAGCTTGCTTTTATTCCGTAGTATTGTGCCTTGAAACATTCCTTTCTGTAACTTCTCTCTGTAATCTTGTTCACACAAGTAAATTGAGCCAAACATCCAAAATTGTGTTCTATTATGCTCTGTAATTATTCATCATTTGGAAAGGAGGAGTTTGTTCGGAAAAAAACACTGTGGAATAAGAACCAAGAAGTCCAAATCCTAATCTTAATTCCTCCTTTAATTAGGAATTCATTTTGGCCAAGTCTACTAAACAACTCCTTGACTCTTTTTAACGCATTGATAAAATAAGTATAATAATATTTGCATTACTTTACAAAAATGTTGAAAATAGTATTATGAACATTACATGTGTTTATTATTATTATTATTAGAGTAACCTGCCAAAAATTAATTATAAATTTAAAATTAAAAGCCACAAATATATTATTATTCACTTGTTGTTGTTAGTTGTCATTGAGTCAGAACCGACTCATAGTAACCTTATGCACAACAGAACAAAACACTATCTGTTCCTGGGTTAGCTTGTTATCGTTGCTATGCCTGCACCCATTGCTGCTGCCATTGTGCTAATTGATCTCATTGGAG
>NW_006408545.1:165553-174464 GCF_000296735.1 Chrysochloris asiatica
AACAAAAAGATGTTGCTGTTGTTAAGTACCATCAAATCAGTTCTGACACACAGCGACTCTGTTTAGGGTTTCCTAGGACCAGCTAGTGGGTTTGAACCCCCAAACTTGTGGTTGGCAGTCAAGAGCTTATCTTATTTGTATTAAGTGCCATTGAGTTGGTTCTGACCCATAGTGACCCTGTATAGGGTTTCTGAGGCGCAGCTGGTGAGCTTAAACCACTGACCTTGCATTTCAAACTGACTTTGCAGTCCACAGCATTAATCCACAGCGCCACATCAGGACTCCAGGACTCCTACAGTGCTGACAAATATTGGGAGTTCTGTAAACCTCTTAGTGCCTCAGGCAATACCACCCTTCCTTCTTTTCCCTCTCAGGATTTTTTTTTATCGAATCAGTAAATCCACTGAATTTATAAACAGGTTTAAGAACAAAGTTGTCATTGTTAAATGCTGTCAAGTCAGTTCTGATACATAGTAACCCTGTACAGGGTTTCTGAAGAACAGCTGGTGAGTTTGAACTACGGAACTTGCAGTCCAGTACTTAAAAGACCACGCCAGGACTCTAAGAACCTGGAAGTAATAATCCATTATGTTATTGTTTTTGTTTCTCTCTCCACATCTCACAAGCATTCTTCCTTTATCACTTGGCTCAGTTACACTGAACTCTTTTTATACCAAACTCTTATCTGTTTTCAGGACTTTTCCCCTACCACCACCTCTCCTCAGCCCAATATCATATCTTCACACGATCAGCTCATGTTTATCCCTCAGATCTCTGCTCAAAGACTACCTTCACAAAAAAGTTCCCATGGCCACATAATCTCTATGCTAATCTGTTTTACCCATTGTCCCCTCTTACATCACCCTCCTAGCACTTAGCACTTTTCTTATCTCATTTACTTGTGTGTTTATTATATGCTCAAAGTACAGTGGAGTCATCCCTGATACCTCTTTCCCTAACCTCGGCACCCAATCTATCATCCAGTCATCTCTACACACATAATATGGTCAGTAAATGCTTATTAAGTGCCAACTTTACAGTTAGTGTGTGATTTAGTCACCAACCTCTCTCCATTTGATTATTGCAAAGTCCTTCTAGTAGAATAGCAACTCTACATAATCACTTTTTTCATTAAAGCCATAATGATATTTTCTAAAAACTAAATCAGATCCATCATGAACCTACTTAAAATCCTACAATTGCTTCTATATACTTAAAAGGAAGTCCAAACTAATTATCATGGTCCACATGGCCTGTCCATGTCTCTAACCTTACCATCTATGAAGCCTACTCATTCTGCCACAGCCATACTAGCCTTCTTCCTGGTTCCTTTAGGGAACTCACTCATTTATTGTCGATGTCTGAGCACTTGTCCCTCTGGTCTTCACATGACTGGTTAGCTTTCATCATTCAAATCTCATCTCAAATAGTATCTACTTAGATATGTCCTTTGTGACCACTCCTACCTCTGTCATTTTCCATCACATTACTGAGAAAAGAGCAGTTACCTCTATCTGAAAGATCTTATTGTAAGTTTTTCATCTCTTCCACCAATATGTTGACTAAGGCATTTTCCCAATACTTAGAGAAGGATCTAGTGGGATAATAGCTGATTACTACAAAAACTAGCTGTATCACTCAATCCATAGCTTATTGTCTGTCTTCGTTACAAAAATGAGAGAAGGGCCTTGTCTGCAATACATATCACCCAGCACACTTAATTAGTACTCATTAATTATTTTAAAAATTATTTGCCGAGTGAAAGAATGAGTAAATAACTCAGTCTGAAGAAGATAGATGTAATCATGCTTCAATCAAACTCCAAATGGAGCTCTGGTAGCTTAGTGGATTACGAGGTGAGCTGCTAACTGAAAGGTCAGCAGTTCTAACCCACCAGCTGTTCTACAGGAGAAAGATGAGGCTTTCTGCTCCCATAAAGATTTACAGCTTCAGAAACCTCATACATGAGGTTGGAGTTGGAACTGACCCCACAGCACATAACTAACCAAAAATTATTGATAATGGATGTCATCTTAGTTATCTAGTGCTGCTATGACAGAAATATTTAAAGTGGATGGATGACTTTAACAAACTGAAATGTATTCTCGCACAAATTTGGAGGCTAGATGCCCAAAATCAGTGAAAGGTCCTCATCTCTTTCCAGCGTAAGTAGGTAGAGCATTCCTTTGAGATTTCTGTGTGTCTTGGCATCAGTCTTCCCCAGGATCTAGAGTTCACAGAGGAGGGACCCCAGGGCCAAAGTACACACTTTGCTGCTGGCTTTTCTTTCTTGGTGATAGTAAGTCCCTCTTTCTCTGCTCGCTTTTCTCCTTTTATATCTCCAAAGAGATGGACTCAAGATAAAACTTAATCCTGTAGATTGCATCTGGCCTCATTAACATTACATAAGTAAAGGATAATCATATCAGACCAGAGCTGATCACATCAGGGGGTTCATTGCATCATATTAGATCTCATCATGGCCATTATAACTACATCATAGCTGCTAAACCACTGAGAATCCTGGCTTAGCAAAAATGACCCCAAACCATAAGTATCACCGATTTTGTGGTAGGAGAAGTCAGAAACCCTAGTATCTTTTGGCAGCCTATTGGAAGGGCAGGCAGCCAAGAACTTATGATGTAAAAGACAATTGGGTCAGTAAGGACGGGTTCTCATTCCAGACCAAAGAACTCAATCCCTCATTCTGCTAGGGTCACTCCCTACTGATGGTTCATAGCTGACTTCCTGTCCAGATATTTACCTCTGACAAAGAAATTTGCCTCACATAAGGTGATGTCACTCTTTCAGAAGAAAATCTTCATCCAATGATTATTAGATATTGAGCAAAAACGACCCAAACTCCCTTGCCTCAATTTGTGATTAGCTGAGGGCATCTGTTATAATTGCAAGACATAATAAACATCCTTCTTCCTTGTCTTGCTTTTCTCTTTCCTTTGAAGGAGTTAAAATTCTGCACTTAAATTTCTACCAGGGACTGCTACCTGGGAAATTAATATGAGTATTGGTTCTGAAAAAATTTCTAAAATTGAATCTTGAGTTAACTCAGCCTCCATCGAGCACCAACGAGGATCTATCACTGAACTAGGTGTGTTTAGATAACCCCTAACATGCTGTCACAGTGCAATCATTGAAACTTTCTCCAGTGATGAACTTGGATTGGATACCAGTGGAAGGAAATATGCCAATCACAGAAATAGTTCAGCTTTTGAGAGTTTCAGGATATGTAGTAATTAAAAGCTATAGAATCAGACAATTGTTGCTAGAAGCTACTGATACACTGGGGAAAGAAAACAAGACACTGAGAATAATTCACTACCAATTCAAGTGAAATGGGAAAACCAAAAGGCCTCCTTGGCAGAAAATATATTGAATCCATTAACTGTAGCCAGAAGTAAAAAAGGCTGAGGATTAAGTTCAGCATTTAGATAAAGTTAATATAGTTTAAGAGAAGAGTAGATTGTTCACCTTGACAAGTTTTCTGCAGGCACATGATTGAGAAGATATAGAACTCTGAAACTTAGAATGAGGACGTCAGGGTCAATGCACTTGAAAATCTTGAATCCTCAGATTACCTTAAACTCTCTTGGCCTGTTGAAGAAACCAACTATTCCTAAGTAAAGATTGATGATTGACAGTTATGTTGATGTTTCTGTCTTGTAGCATAACAAAGAGGAACTGTTCTGAAATGGAGTAAAACTTATTTACAAAATTAACAAAAGGATCTGAGCAGTGTAGGGAGTTGTTTTTGGTAATCGCTGTTGAGTAGGTGCTGAATCATAGCAACCATGGACAGTGTTTCTGAGGAGCATCTGGTGGGTTTGAACCATCAACCTTACAATTAGCTATCTAGTATAGGGGGTAGAATGTATTATATTCCTTGGTGTACTGTCCATATTCCTAACAAGGGGCCAGTCATTCTTTCCACAGCTGTTGGGAGTGTAGCTTGCTGATAGCTCTCACCTGAATCCTCCTCGTTGCTTTCCCAAGTGCTGGCTCCTGAGGGAAATCTGTATTCAATGACTAATTGATGCAGAGATACAAAAGTCTAGTCCTCTTGCATTACTTTTCAGCATCTCTGACGTACAATTCATTCTCTGAGGTACAATTTTACCATTCACACTGAGTGTTTTTGTTGTTGTTGTTGTTGAGTGCTGTTGAGTCAATACCGATTCATATAGATCCTATATAGGGTTTCCAAGGAGTGACTGCTGAGCTTGAACCACTGACCGTGCCGTTCAAAGCAACCCTGCAGTCTAGCGCATTAACCCAGATTGCCACACCAGTAGAGTTACGTAAATACAAGTAGGCTATCTTGACCACTAGGTGGTATGATACCATCCACTGTAAATTCCAACATTGCCAGATGGGGGGAAGGTACAATCCATCCCATTAGGCCATTGGAAATCTGATATGCAGATTCAAGGTTATAGTTACAGTCTCTTGCTGAGGAGAATCATCCCTGCTGCATTCCTGGTCCTGGGATTGCAGTATCTGCAAGGAAAAGCGATTTCAGGTGATATGGAAAAGAACTGTACAGTAGCACCAGCATCTTCCTTCACCTCCTCTTCCCTAGATCTCCCTGAGAAACGTAGGATTCTATCCAGTGGTGATCCTTCCTTTGCCCTCCTCATGTTGAATGTGAGGATACACTCATAAAGGAGTGTGAACCAGACTTTCATACCTTTATCTACCCCCCATTTTAGATAATAAAAATTCTAATTGATCATTCCAATTCTGTATCAAACCTTTACTATGAAGGTAGTATGCAACATGCTATGTCCATTTAATATGATGTTTCTTGACCTATTGTTCCAATCACTTAGTGATGTTTTTTGGTGTCTGGATCCATCACAGGATATGCAAAGTCCTGTCCAGAGTAAGTATTTATTCTTTTAAGGACCCATTTGTAGCCACTTAGTGCCTTTGGTAGCATTGGTCCTATATAAACCACTTCCCCCCAGGAGTTTGTCCCAGAGCCATCTGTAACCTATGCTTCTTACTGGTAGATAGAGAAGTCCTTACTGGTAGATAGAGAAGTCTTTACATTTTGTGCCTCAGAGGGTGTAAGAGAGATGTGTCTAGATTCAGCCTATATCTGCATTGCTGCAGTACTCCTGTAGATCCACTTGGAGCATACCAACAAGTCCACTTGCTGATTCTGATCACCTTCTGATCCAGAAAATGGTCTTCTAATGGGCATTTTACTCTGATGTGCCTTTTACACTTCCACAGAGGTTTCCATAGGTCCTTTCCTTTCAGTAAAAATCCAAGCATATGGACTCTCACCATTGTCCAATTCTTCCATCACAGCTAGAAAGACAGCATTCAGCTCAGACTGTTGAGCTGACTTATTCTTACCTTCTTCAATCATGCTATTTCTATATTCTAGTCTTAATGTGGCAGCTTTCCATAGCAAGTGTTGTCCATGTACTCTAGAACTAGCCATTTGTGAACCAAGCAACCTTTTCTGGTTAGCAGAAACTTGTCCATAGGGTACTGTCTATGTGGCAATGGACTCTGGTAGCTTTTCTAGAATACAGCCTATCTGAAAAGAGGCTACCTGATCATAGATACTATGGTACCTTCCAGCATTCCCCACATAGCTTGTTTCTATATGAACCATTTCCATTTTATTATGGAGCTATTTTGGGCACTGACTTCCTTTCTCTGACATCGTCCCAAACTTTATGGGTATCTCAGGTCTCATGATGATTTTATGTCCTTATGTCATTGATGCAGTCTCAATAAAAACACAATAGCAAGTAAGTAATTTCATTTCAAATGGTGTGGATAGTGTTGCAGCACCTAGGAACTTTCTAGTCCAGAATCCCAGTGATAGTTGTAGAGCAGTGTTCTCAGGTGTTTTCCATAAGCTCCAGTCTCTATAAGCATGTGTGGCAGACACCGCCAAAATCATGTCTGAATATGGGTCTAAAGGCAAGGAGAATGAGACTACTTTCTATAACTCCAACATAGCCTGCTATTGCTCAGGTCCCCATTCAAATGCAGCTTTCTTCTAAGTGAGTTTATGGATTGGATCCAGTAGTATTCCAGTTGTGGAATATGTATCCACCAGAATCCAAATTGACCAAACTAACTTTGGGTCTCCTGCATAGTTTTGGGAATGGGTAGCAAAAGTAACCTCTTTTTGGTTGACTGTGGAATGTCATGAGTGGCTCCAGCCCAAGTTATTCCCCCAAATTTCACTATTTGGGAAGGACCTGGGTTTTTGCTAAATTTGTTAATCAACCTGTGTTTGTCATGTGGGCCACCACTGTTTTCAAATCTGCCCTAGTCTATTCTTCCATATTGGATATTAACATAATATCATCAAGTATCACTGCACTTGAGATCTATGCCAAGTCCAATTCTCTTCTAACCATACTACGACAGTAGGCTGATGAATTAAAATAACATTGAGACAACACACTGAAAGTATAATGGGATCATTCACATGTAAAAGCAACCTATGACTGACTCTTTTCAGAGATTGGGATAGAGAAAAAGATGAACAACTGAGTATCAGTCTCCTGAAGCCTGTTGCATTTTCTGTAAAGTTGATACCACGTCTGGAACAGCTGAAACCTCAATAAGCACTACTTGATTTAGGCTTTGGTAGTCTACTGCCAACCTCGCTGAGCCATCTGCCTAGGACTATTACACAGATAATTTGTTGGCACCAACACTCTAGACTTTAGCTTGTCTTTAATCAAAGTATTCATCTCCTTTTGCCCATCAGGTATCCTAGATTGTTTCAAATGAACAATCTGAGTGGGCTCTGGCAATTCCAATGGCTTCTATTTAACATGTCCAATCAATACTGGCCTAAGGACAAACTTATACACCTTCCCATTTTGTAGTATCAGATAGAAGGAGTATTTCCACTTAGACATAATATCCATACCAATAATACATTCAGGTATGGAAGATGCAACTACCTCATACAAGATCTGTTTAAATCATCCAATTTTCATCCAGACTTTCACCTTAGTCCCATCAACTGTTGCATTTCTGTATCTCGAGTCTAACGTTAAGCTGGTTTTCAGATTAGAGTTCATTGGTCTCCTGTGTCCAAGAGTCCCCAGAAAGTCTTTTCCCTACCCATGGGACATTTTGCCCACACATGTGCATATGGCATCAAGTTCCTTGCTGGGGACTGGACCAGAAGACCATGCCCTCCTTGTCAGTCCTGATCTTGATCAGCTAACTGAACAGACTCTGCTCCAAATAATCCCAGGTGGAAATTACCATCATTAAATTCATCTCAGCTAGGATGAATAGAACAGACTTGTTTAGGCCTCTTAAACATTGGGGTACCAGCAGAAGTTTCCCTTGGTCCACCCAACCTTCTGAAGTTTTATATTAGAACCTTTGTATCAACTCCATCAACGTCCACTATATTCATTCCCATTTATCAGTAACTATCTAAAAATCTCTGTTCTATTGGGGTAAGTTCTGTCCCTATTGCTTTTTCCCATTCTCCTATTTATTACCCTTATGTTTCTTGCATCTGTATAACCAATGTGGGGAAGTTGTGTCAACAATTTGACACTGCTTCTTAGATTTTGTTGCTTTGTTTCGTAGTAGTAAGCTTACATGGGGGTGCCCATGTAGAAGGGACTCCTTGATTACCATATCTACAATGACCTGTTTAAGGGGCATACTCATTGGATGTATGTTATTTATACTATGGAATATAAAGCTTCCTTAAGCAGTATATTAGTGGTTTCCTGTGGAATGCTCCATTGAGTATTTAGAGAGGGAGAGGGACAGTTTTAAGGCTACACAGATCTTACTGCAAATTTTATCTAGTCCACCAGGCTGCCTGTTTCCTCTAGGTTAACCTTCCATGTAAATAGATTTAATAATATCCATAGTGAATTGTGGGTCTTGCATGAATCCAAACATACTCTTCAATTCTGTAGCATTCAAAACTAAAGACACTGTCCCTAAAATAATTGCTCTAGCAATCCATTTTAATAAAGGTTCCTCAGGAAGCTGAAAATACCAATCTACAAATGGAAACAATTCCTATACACAATACCTCCTTGTTTCAATAACTTCTTGGTTTTTCTGTTCCCTTTTTGGAATACCCTCTTAGTAACCAACAGTCGTAGGGTACTTCCTGTTGTTCTAACCCAATTTACCCTTTCCCAGTCAGTCAGGTCTGAGGCAAGTGGTTGTAGCTCTGACCTAATGGATCTGGATTCAGTTCAGGGCTACCATCAGTCCCTACATTCTTTTTCCTTGACATTGCAGCTACTATTGATAACAAAAACCAAGGAATGTCTTGCTCTTTCCTTGTTACTCTGCATTTTCATATGCATCCTACTAGCTAATTCATCAAGACTTATATCTATGTCTGCAAATTCTGTATCCCATGAATAGCTTTTGCCTTGGTTGATTGTAATATCACAGCTGCTTTAATCCATGGGTGATTTTTATTCCATTCAGAAATCAAAGCTTCCTCATTCTCCTGTTTAAACTCCTTTCTCCAAAACCACATACTACCATGAGTCAGGGATGTTACAGTGAGACCCATCATTCTGAAATGAACTGCATGAGTAATTTCTTTTAGAAAGCTCAGCACAAGTCTGGTCCCTATGAGTTGGAGTTTAAAGATATCTCAAATGTTCGACTTGTCTGACATGCTGCTTTGGTGATGTAGGATAAGCATTGTCCTACTAACTTCAAGGTTAGCAATTCAAACCCACCAGTTGATCCTGGGTTTGCTACGTGTTTGAACTGACTCAATAGCACCTAACAATAAACCAATCCATAATTTTTTTTTTAATCAAGCATGACTTCCTTTCCCTCAAGTCCCAGGGTTCTGCAAAGCACTGCAACCTCTCATAAAACTCACAATTGTCAAAAGAAATGGTTCACG
>NW_006408545.1:174974-179117 GCF_000296735.1 Chrysochloris asiatica
AACAACAACAACAACAACAACAATAGGGTTTACAAGAGTGGTTTATGAGTTTAAACCACCAACCTTCTGGTTCAAACCAACATTGCAGTCCAGTGCTTTATCCCCACATCACTATATCAAGACTCCTTAATCCTTAGTCCACTGCAGTCTTTACTGTTTGATATGAAATGCTCTCAAGTAAGTTCTGACTCACAGTAGTACTGTAAAGGGGTTTCCAAGGAGCAGCTGATGAGCTTGAACCGCCAACATCCTAGTTCAAACTGATCTTGGAGTCCTGTGCATTAACCTGGAGCGCCACACCAACACCTCCTTAATCATTACTTTTACGTAATTCATTTCAAAATGATTCCATAATCGCAGGCATTGTTGTTGTTGTTAAGTGCTATCAAGTTAGTCATGACTCGTAGTTACCACGGATAGGATTTCAGAGGAGCAGCTGGTGGATTTGAACTGCCGACCTTGTAGTTCACAGTCCAGTGCTGATCTACAGTGCCACACCAGAAGCTAACATTTACAATAAATCAAAAAATGTAATAAATTGTCTAGAAGTGTCATAATAAATAACTAGCTGCCCTTCAGAAGCAGAGTCACATCTTTCTCTGAAAAGTGGCTGACCTTCACATTGTTAGCAAGCTGATCCATAGCACCAAAAGTTTGTTGTCTTAAGAGCCATCAAGTCGATTCAGACTCATAGTGACTCTGTATAGAGTTTCTGAGGAGTATTGGTGAGTTTGAACCGCTGACCTTGTGGTTTAAACTAACCTTTGGGTCCTGTTCTTTATCTCACAGCGACACACCAGAAATCCATAATCCTTAGTTCCACTGTAATCTTTATTTCTTGGTGGTGGTTGTGGTGGTGGTGTGCTGGGAGTTTTGAACTGCTTACCTTGAGGTTAGCAGCCCGACTCTTAACCACGACCTTACCAGAACTCCTTTACTTTTTTTTTGTTGTTGTTGTTAAGTGCTGTTGAGTCTGTTCCAACCTACAGCAGCCAATTACAGGGTTGCTGAGGAGCTTGAACCACCGATCTCATAGTTCAAATCAACTTTGCAATGCCACACCAGGGCTCCCTGTACTCTTCATTTCAGCACCACCTTAATCTTTACTCTTTTAGCAACTCATTTCAAAATGGTTTCATAATCACAGGCATAGGGGCTAGGATTTGCAATATATTACAAAATGGAGAAATTTAGCTTGAAAGGTCAAAATAAATAATTAGCTTCCCAGCAAAAACAGTATTTTAAGTACTCTTCACTTTCAGCAAGCAAGGTTGTATCATCTGCATATCACAGGTTGTTAATGAGTCTTCCTCCAATCCTGATGCCACATTTTTCTTCATAATACCCAGCTTCTCGGATTATTTGCTCAGCATACAGGTTGAATAAATATGGTGAAAGAATACAACCCTGTCACACATCTTTCTTAATTTTAAACCATTCAGTGTGTCCATGTTCTGGTCCAACAACTGTCTCTTGGTCCACGTACAGATTCCTCATGAACACAATTAAATGTTCAGGAATATTCATACTTTGCAATGTTGTCCATAGCTTGTTACGATCCACACGATTGAAAGCCTTTGCATAGTCAATAAAGCACAGGTAAACATCTTTCTGGTATTCTTGCAGAAGAATTGATGCTTTTGAGTTATGGTGTTGCAGGAGAATATTGAAAGTGCCATGGGCTGCCAAAAAGAACCAACAGATCTGTGTTGGAAGAAGTGCAGCCAGACTGCTCCTTGGAGGCCATGCTGGCCAAACTGATACTTCGGACATATTTTCAGGAGGGACCAGTCTCTGGAGAAAGATATCATGTTTGATAAGGTGGAGGGTCAGAGAAAAAGAGAAAGACCCCCAACGAGATGGATTGGTAAGATGACATCATCAATGGGCTCAAAAGGTGGCAAGAATTGTGAGGTTAGCCCAGGACCAGTGTTTCGTACTGTTGTGCATAGTGTCGCTATGAGTCAGTACCGACTGGATGGCACCTAACAACAACAACAACAGCAAAAGCAGAGTTGTATCTTTCTCAGCAAAGTGACTGGTAAATTCAACCACTGACTTTACATTGTTAGCAAGCATAGCCACCGCACCACTATTATTCCATGTTTGTTGTGGCTAAGTGCCATTAAGTGGGTTCTGAAAAATGTTGACCCTGTGTAGAGTTCTGGTGGGTTTCAACTGCTGATCTTTTAGTTAGTAGTCCAGTGCTTATTCTGCCTTGCAATATCATGACTCCAGTATTCCATGCTGTGGTTGTTGCTAAGTGCCGTCAAGTTGGTTCGGACACATAGTGCTGTTATATAGGGTTTCCAAGGAGCAGCTGGTGAGTTGACACCACTGACTTTGTGGTTGGCGCTTCGGTGTTTATCCTGCAGCACTACACCAGGATTCCCCAGTACTCCATAGCAATCTCAATTAACTTCCTGGATATGTATTTTTTTTTATCTCAGAATCTGTTTCCAAGAGAGCCTGCTCTCTGCCTTTATTAAGTTAAAGTTAATTCATGAAATATAGTTTGTTTTTGACTTTGAGTGATCATGATTGTCATTGTCTTGTATGGAATGCAGCATGGTTAGTGTTACTTGTCATTCAAGAATAAGTAAAACAAAGAGACCATTTTGAGAACTTGATTGTCTTTACTTTATGGAAGAAATATCACTCTGCTTACACAGAATGATCAATTGGCTTGAACCATCAGCCTTGTGGCTAGTAGTCCAGTGCTATACATGTAGCTGGGTAAATAGAAGATACAGAAAACAGTTAAATAGATAAACTCCAAAACCACTACCATCAAGTTGATTCCAACTCATAATAACCCTGTATAGGGCTGCAAATCTTTATGGGAGCAGAAAGCCTTATTTTTCTCCTGAGGAGTGGTTCGTGGCTTTGAACTTCTGACCTTGTGGTTAGCTATCCAGTGCTTATATCACAGTGCCACCAAGCCTTCTTAAATAGATAATAGAGACATTGATTTTGCTGATCTGCTTCTGAAAGACACAGCCTTGAATATTCTATGGCGCACAGTTCTACTCTATACTTTCCTTTATTAAGTTAAAGTTAATTTGTGAACTATAGTTTCACTTTGAGTAATGGTAACTGTCATTATCTTGTGTATGTATCATGATTAGTGCTACTTGTCATTCAAGAATAAGTAAAACAAAGGGACTTCTATACCACATGGAGTCCTGGTATGGCGCTGTGGGCGAATACATCAGACTGCAAAGTCATTTGAACTGCAAGGTTGGTGGTTCAAGCTCACCAGCTGTTCCTTGGAAACCCTGTACAGGGTTGCTATGGGTCAGAATCGATTTGATGACACTTAACAACATCAACATATCACATAAGGTCACCCTGAGTTGGAATCCATTTGATGGCAATGAGGAATAAATGCTAGAAATTCGCATTTTAGAATACTTTTATTTAGAAAAATAACAAGTTGACAGCCTTATGCCAGTCCTCCCTTTTTTGTTTTTAATGTAACAGATCCCCAAATGCCATAAGTTTGGGAGTTACTGCTGTAGTACTGCTTCTCCATTATGCCGGGGGCCTAGAGAGATGAAATATCTTCTTCAAGCTCTCATAGCTATTCTTCAGCAGAGCCCAGCCCAGACCACATCCATTTTCAGTGTTTTATCAAAGGTCATAAGTATAACTGTTTGGAAAAATATAAACTACTTCATTTCCTATCAGAAACTTTGACACTTTTATCTAGAAGAGATAAGTTATCACAGAAGATTTAATATTCATTGACTTATCAAAACTGCACCAGTGTTGTTATTAAAAACGATGGAGTAGATTCTGACATATAACACTCTTGTATGGAGTTTCCGAGAAGCAGCTGGTGAGTTTGAACCACTGACCTTGTGATTCAAAAGACCTTGTGGTCCAGGGCCACAGCAGGACTCTCAAAACTGTATTATACATGTCTATATTTAGCTAATCTCAGGGTCAGCAGTTCAAAACTACCAGGTGTTCCGTGGGAGAAAGATGGGGCTTTCTGCTCCCATAAAGATTCACAGCCTCAGAAACCCTGCATAGGGTCGCTATGAGTCAGAAATGATGCCACGGCACATAACAACAACAACAACACATTTATTTATAATTGATCAGAAAATCTAATATAAAAATATAGCCTTTCCACTT
>NW_006408545.1:179548-181580 GCF_000296735.1 Chrysochloris asiatica
GGACTGCCAAAAGAACCAACAGATCTGTGTTTGAAGAAGTGCAACCAAAATGCTACTTGGAGGTCAGGAGCCTCTCAAACCAGTCACTGGAGAAGGATATCATGTTTTGTAAGGTCAGAGAAAAAGAGGAAGACCCCCAGCAAGATGCATCATCAATGGGCTCAAGCATGGCAAGAATTGTGACTTTGGCCTAGGATCAGGCAGTGTTTCATTCTTTTGTGCCTAGGGTCCCTTTGAGTTGGTACGTACTCAATGGCCCCTAACAAAAACAATAACAACAACAATTGGGCATAGTGAGTCCTAGTGTGGCACTGTAGGGTAAGTATTGGACTGTTAGCCACAAGGATGATTGTTCAAACCTACCAGCAACTCCTCAGAAACCTCATAAGTGTTGCTGTAAGTCAGAACTGACTGGAAGGCACTTAGGGCCAACAACATTGGACGGGAGCTAAGTAGCAAGGCATCAGGCCAGCAGGTGAAAAGCCTTGAAAATATTCACATCTCAGGAAGGATGTGATACATTTTTAATATTCTTAGACAGATTTTAAGTGGTTTGGAAAGGCTAGCACAAGTAAGAAACTTTTTCTAGTGTATTTTGACAGATTATTGAAAGATCAGGAAACAAAAAATTTACATTGAAAAATATTATTCAATAATATTAAAATATTATTATGAGTGTTTTAGAGTACAAGTGTGGTGCGGTGGGTTAATATCCTGGACTGCAAAGTTGATCAAGGTCAGTGGTTCAAGCTCACCAGCCACTCCTCCCTCAGAAACCCTACAAGGTCACTATGGGTTGGAATCCACTGGAGAACACTTAACCACCACCCCAAGGTAGTTAATGGTCAAGATGAGCAGCGTTTGTTTGGAGATAGTGTCAACATCCATTCCTTGAGGTATGCAATTTGCATATCTGGAAAGAAGACAAAAGACAGCCTCCCTCTAAGACCTGACAAGAACTATTCCTGGCCTTGCAAAGTGACAGTTGTTTCCTTAGCTGCTGGAAAGGATTGCAGTTAGTTCCCTGATATGAATTCCAGCATACATGCAACTCCCCACAAAGCCTATTATATTCAAAATTCAGGGGTCAAATGGTACTACTTATTCTTGCTATTGTTATTGAATTATTAGTAGTATGTTGATGTTGTTAAGTGAATTATTATCTTAAAGATGTTTAATTGTATATAAGAGTCTTTCTTTAACTTTTTTGTGGATATGCAAGTATACTAAGAGAATCATTACACTAAATAACATTAGATAAAACCATACCAAACCATTCAGATTTAGGAATTTATGTACAAATTCAACTAAAAGATATAGGTCCAAAGCTTATCTGTAATCTTGTTGTTGTTAAGTGCCATGGAGTGGATTCTGACTCATAGTGACCCTGTATAGGGTTTCCAAGGAGCAGTTGTTGAGCTTGAACTACTGACCTTGCTGTTCAAATGACTTTGCAGTCTGATGTAATCATTAGCCCACAACACCACACCAGGACTCCACTATTTGTAATCTTAGAGCTGTCTGTGTATTAGATGGATTCTTATATAATACAAAAGAATGTAATCTGAATCCACAGGCATTCTGCACCTGTACTAGCTTACTCCTATTGTCTGAAAATGAAACTTTACAATTGTACACACAATGTGTTTGAACTCTGAGTATCTGCTGGAAGCAGCTGTTTCTAATTAAAATGTAATCAAAACTTTTCACCAGTGGACAATCTGCAATAGATAGAAAGAAAAATTGTGGGTGTTGTAAGGACTGCACAAGATTCAGTTTGCTTATTCCCTCTCATTCAGATTATGTGCCAGAAAGCCTTCCTTATTTTACTCGCAGAAATAATAGTTTAATATTAAAAGTTGGAAATAATGTAAAACATATCTCTGTTGTTGTTAGCTGCCATCGAGTGGGTACTGACTCATACCAACCTTATGCATAGCAGAACGAAACACTGCCCGATCCTGGGCCAACCTCACTACAGATGCCACGCTTCAGTACATCGATGTTGCCACTTTGCAAATCCATCTTGTTG
>NW_006408545.1:182616-183076 GCF_000296735.1 Chrysochloris asiatica
CATCAGCAATGATATCCCTCATTGTTCAGCCTCTTCTGAATCCAGTTTAAACCTCTGGAAGTTCTCTGTCAATAACAACATATGTTTCTGTATTACCTTTAGTAAAACTTTAATCGAATGGCATATCAAAGAGATTATCCTATGATTTCTGCATTCCATTGGGTCACCTCTCTTTGGAATGGGCACAAATATGGATCTCTTCCAATCAGTTGGCCAGATAGTTGTCTTACAAAATCTTTGGCAGAGATGAGTGAGTGCCTCCTATGCCGCCTCACTTTCTTGAAAGAATTCAATTTTGTTCCCTCAATTCCTGGTGCCTTGTTCTTTGCCAATTCCTTCAAAGCACCTTGGACTTCCTCCCTAAGTATCATTGGCTCTTGATCATATGCTACCCCTTGAAATGGTTGAACATTAACCATCTCCTTTTTGGTACAGTGATTCTGTGTATTCCTTCCATCTT
>NW_006408545.1:183737-185486 GCF_000296735.1 Chrysochloris asiatica
TATCATGCATTCTCCAGCATCATTTCTATCACCAAGGCCATATTTTCCAACCACTGATCCTTCCTCTTTGCTCCCAACTTTGCCTTCCAATCACAAGTAATGATCAATACATCTTAATGGCATGTTTGATCAATTTCAGATTGAAGAAGTTGGTAGAATTCTTCTATTTCACCCTCACTGGCTTTAATGTTTAGTGCATAAATTTGAATCATAGTGGTATCAACTGGGCTTCCCTGTAGGCACATGGATATTATCCGATCACAGACAGTGTTGTGCCTCAGGACTGATCCGGATATGTTCTTTTTGACAATGAATGCAACACCATTCCTCTTCAATTTGTCATTTCTGACAAAGCAAACCATGTGTTTGTCAGTTTCAAAATGGCCAATACCATTCTATTTTATCTTGCTAATGCCTAAGATATCGATGTTTATACTTTTCATTTCATTTTTGACAACTTCCAATTTTCCCAGTTTCATATTTCGTACAGTCCATGTTCTGATTTTCAGTGTATGTTTACAGCTGTTTCTTTTCATTTTGAGTTGTGCCCCATCAGCAAATGAAGGTCCCGCGGGCTTTTCTTCCACATATTTACTCCATTCACATCATCACAGTCAATGCTACTTTGAGGAGACAGCTCTTCCCCAATCATATCACGAGTGCCTTCCAACATGAGTGGCTCATTTTCCGGCACTAATGTTTTCTGCTGCTGTTCATAAATTTTTCAGTGACTAAATATTCAGAAGTGGTTCATCACTCTTTCTTCCTAGTCTGTCTTCGTCTGGAAGCTCATCTGAAACCTGTCCACCATGGGTGACCCTGTTGATATTTAAAATACCTGTGGCATAGCTTCCAGAATCACAGCAACTGACAAGCCACCACAGTATGACAAACTGACAGATGAGTGGTGGCATGTAAGATATAGGATCTCTTTTTAGATATCATGCTGCTTTTTAGATTACTAATAAAACAACAACAAAACAACCCCACATTACTTTGATACTTTTCAATTAATCAGTAACAACAAAAAAAAATCAATGAATAGTTGACTTCTTTGAATGATTTTAGAAACAATTGTTTATTATGCTAAACTTATTTTGATGTTGGTTGACATTAAGTAGATTCAGACTCAGGAGCAGAATTTTTCCATAGGGTTTCCAAGGCTATAAATCTTCAAGGAAGCAAACTGTCAGATATTTCTCTCATGGAACAGCTGGTGGGTTCAAACTGCTAGCATTCCGGTAGGCAGCCAAGCACTTTAACCACTTTGCCACCAGAGTTTCTACTCACTGGACATTCTTTATAACTTAGTTTTCTAATAAGTCTGTTGTGAATCAGTTCATAAAACTCAACTTACTCTCTCCAAGCATTTTTTGGTTCCTGTTAAGTGCCATCCAGTCTATTCCTCTCCAAGCATGTTCTTGTTAAGTGTCATATAGTCGGTTCCAACTCATATTGACCCTGTATAGGGTTTCAGAGGAGTGGCTGGTAAATTTGAATCTCTGACCCTGCATTCAAACCAAATTTGAGGTACATTGCATTATCCTGCAGTGCCACACCAGGATTCTCCAAACATATGACTAAAAATTCTAAGGCTCTAGACACTGGAAATCAATCTTTGGAATGTGATGACTATTTTATAGGTATTCTTTTAAAACAACAACAACCTTTAGTGAAAGCTCTGTCTGAATGACAATTGCCTTACAAAGCTGAAATGTTAAAATGATTCCTCCTAATTATTTCTCCTTA
>NW_006408545.1:186689-188163 GCF_000296735.1 Chrysochloris asiatica
TTCCTATGGTTAAATAATATTCCATTGTAAGGTATTTTGCCCCTTAACATTTTTTAAAAAATTAAACCCTTTTATTGTGAATTGAGTGATAATTTACATGACAGAACATCAGTTTTGCACTCAACCAATCACATTTTGTTTCACTGAAATGATTGCAATCCTCTCCATGCTCCATTGGTTAACAGTATTAGCTTCTCTTCCCCCCCCCCCTTTTTTTTTATGTACACAAAAACACACAGGAATATATAATTGTTTAAACAACCAAAGGACACATTTTGTAAGCCAGTCTCTTCACCTACAGCACACAGCCTTCTCTTTCCATGAGTCTAGTGTCCTCATCTGCCCTATCTCTGCATGGCATCACCTCTGCCTCTGCTTCTGTCTCTGGTGTCACTGCTTCTCTGGTTAGGAACCCATGTTCTGCTCATGTTCTTCTCTCTTGATGGTCACAAGGTCCTCTGTTCCTGGAATGTACGGTTAACTACTACTCCCTTTGTCTTACACATCATCTGCTTCTAAAGTTGAATGTCACATTCTTTATCATACAATCCAGCTTCTTGGATAATTTGCTCAACAAAGAGATTGAATAAGTATGGTGAAAAAATATAACCCTGGTGCACATCCTTCCTGATTTTTACCATTCAGTGTCTTCTTGTTCTGTTCAAACAAATGCCTCTTAGGTCTATGTACAGGTTCCTCATGAGCATAATTAAGTGATCTGGAATATTCATTCTCCACAATGTTGTCCATAGCTTGTCATAATCCACACAGCCAATACCCTTTGCATTGTCAATAAAGCACCAATCAACATCTTTTGGGTATTCTCTACTTTCAGCCAAGACCCATCTGAGTTCAGCAATGATATCCCTAATCCCACGTCCTCTTTTGAATCTGTCTTGAATCTCTGGCAGTTCCTTGTCAATGTACTGTTGTAGCCATTTTTTAATTATCTTTAGCAAAATTTTACTTGCATGTTATGTTAATAACATTGTCCCATAATTTCTGCATTCTATTGGGTCCCCTGTCTCTGGAATGCGTACAAATAATAGATCTCTACCAACCAGTTGGCCAGGTAATTGTCTTCCAAATTTCTTTACAGGGATGAATGAGTTCCTCCAGGACTGCATCTGTTGTTGAAAGATTTCAAATTGCAATCCATCAATTTCCAATGACTTGTTCTTTGCCGATGCCTCAGTGCAGCCTCAGGAACTTCTTCCATCAGTACCGTTGACTCCTGATCATATGCTACTTCTTGAACTGGTTGAACATCAACCATTTCTTTTCGGTACAATGGTTCTGTGTATTCTTTCTATCTTCTTTTGATACTTTCTGCATAATTCAATATTCTACTCATCTTCTAGCACTATATCTAACAATATTCTGGTGCTATTCATCATATTTCAATATTCAATATTCTAGGGCTATCTGACAGTGTTTCACTGCTATTCATAAGATTTTTAGTGGCTAAGCATTA
>NW_006408545.1:189712-194893 GCF_000296735.1 Chrysochloris asiatica
ACAACAACAACAATACAGGGATAACAAAGAAGAACAAAGCAAAATTGAGGTCAGAATTCCAGTAGCTGAGATATTAGTGAAGAGTGTAAGAAGTTACAGGACTGTTAGAGCACATGTACAGGGAAATACAGCCAGTTATTGTTCAGTTTTAAAGTATACCTTGTCCATTTCTGTTACGTGATTCAAAACTCCAAAATGACTCCAGACACTTGTACTGAAAGATGTTTTCTGCAAATCCAGGGTCATTCTAACCCTTTTAAAAAGGCGTCATGTACTTCTTTCTTATGTGACAAATCTTAGCTATGCTTTCAAAGTTGCATTCTGGTAGGTTTTGTAAGAAAATCCCTACCCTTAATCTCCTCCCTACTGCATGACCCTATGTATGTGATAAGTGGAAGCATTTTGAAAATTCTCTGAAGTCTTTGTAAAGAAACTTGTCTGATCTCAGACCCCAGATAACAGTGTGTGTTTTTCATTTGTGAAAAAAATTAAAGCATCACTGAATGACTTAAGTGAGTGGGAAATTTGTAGAGAAACTTTCCTCAGTTTTAAAATGTACCTTCTTTTAGGCAAAATAATATTTCTGCCCTTCAATTCCTTTGATATTAGTAAGTAAAACTGTATTTTTTTTTCACAAATATTTTTATCCTCTTGGAATAGAGCTTAAATTGCTGTTTTATGGAAAACACATGATATCTGATTTTTCATTGAATCAAGTTACCCCAAATATATTTTATTTCCTTAAAAGGCAGCTGGGGCAGTAGAGAACAGATGGGAAGGATAAAATCCTTTATAATTATTAAAAGCATTAGTTTTCTGTACAAACTTTTCCTGTCAAGTGTCTATCAACATTTCTATTAAATAACCTTAAAAAAAAAAAAAATCTTTGGAAGACATTTTCAAATTAATATTTTGGATATTGCAGTTATGGAAATTCCATATACAAAAATATTTGTTATTGCTGTTAAAATGACTTTGTGTTGGTTCTGACACATAGCAACCCTGTATAGAATTTCTAAGAAGTGGCTGATGGATTTGAATCACTGACCTTGTGGTTAACAATACAGTGTTTATCCTACAGTACCACACCAGGACCCCTATACAGTGAGTGATACCTTGTTGTAGTTGTTATGTGCCACAACAACAACATATCACTCACTGTATAGGGGGTCCTGGTGTGGTACTGTAGGATAAACCCTGTAACAGGGTTTCCGAGGCTATAAATCTTTACCCAAGCAGAAAGCCTCATCTTTCTCCCGCAGATAAGCTGGTAGTTTTGAAATGCTGACCGTGAGATTAGCAGCCCGATTCATAACCACTACGCTACCAGAGCTCCTTATACAATGATATTGTTGTTGTTATTGTTATGTGCCATGGCGTTGGTTCCGACTCTTAGCGACCCAGTACAGGGTTTCCGAGGCTTGGAATCTTTACAGGAGCAGAATGCGTCATCTTTCTCCGCGGAACAGCCGGGAGTTTAGAACTCATGACATTGTGATTCGCAGACAGACTCGTAACCACTACGCTACCAGAGCTCCTTATACAATGATATAGATGTAATCAAATGACTGTGACTGTATTCGAATAAAGTTTTATTTATAGACACTGAAATTTGAATTTCAAGTTACAAAATGGTTTTCTTCTTTTGATTAAGAAAATATTTAAAAACATGAATGACATTCTTAGCTCCTTGACAGTACAACAAACAGCAGGTCAAAGTTGGCCCACACATTGTAGTTTACCAATCCTGACATTGTTGTTGTTGTCAGGTGCCAGCGAGTCGGAACCGACTCATAGCGACCCCATGCACAGCAGAACGAAACAATGTCCGATCCTGGGCCAACCTCACTACCGTTGCCACACTTAAGTCCATCAATGATGCCACCTGGCTGATCCATCTCATTGGGGGTCTTCCTCTTTTTCTCTGACCCTCCACCCTACCCAGCATGACATCCTTCTCCAACAATTGCTTCCTCCGGACAATATGTCCAAAGTAGGAGAGACGAAGCTTAGCCATCCTGGCCTCCAAGGAGCACTCTGGCTTCACCTCTTCCAAAACAGATCTATTGGTTCTTTTGGCAGTCCATGGCACTTTCAGTATTCTCCTCCAACACCACAACTCAAAGGCATCAATTCTTCTTAGATCTCCCTTATTCACTGTCCAGCTTTCGCATCCATATGAGGCTATTGAAAACACAATGGCCTGGGTCAGGCGCACCTTAGTCCTCAAGCTGACATAGAATAATGAAATAATGAAATAAATGACTGAACTTCTGTATCTTCATCTTTTCTATCACTGTTATCATTGTTTACTTTAAATCAGCTACTTAAATGTAGGAATATACAGTATGACAGGGGTTTGACACAGGAACTGGAACACAAATAAGCTCAAATGATTCCTGTTTACAATGTATTCTCAAAAACAACCCACATAACCAAGTCTTCATTTGTTCGGTTCTCGGTTAAACTGGGAGTTATCTGACTTAACTTATATTTAGGTAACAAGGTTTATTAAAAGATGCCAACTGCTGTCAAATCAATTCCAAATCATATCAACCCTACAGGACACAGTAGAGCTGCCTCATAGGATTTCCAAAACTGTAAATCTATACGGAAGCAGACTGCCATATTGGTTTCCACAGAGAGAAATTTGAAGCTTACATGTATTATTAAAATTCTATAGCAGTTGTTTAGAACTTAGACCAAGTTTCCATAAGCTACAACCTGTATATCAATTCCTTCCTGTTTCCTGTACCTGTAAATAAAGTTTTATTTAAACACAGTCATCACACACATTCATTTAACATTGTCTGTATCTGCTTTCACTCTACAATGCCAATACTATGACATAGAGCATTGCCTTCATCTTTCCTCTGTTAACTTCTCTCTTGCTGTATATTGCATTCTGAGTTATCCATGTTAACATGTCTCTACTCTATAGCCTGTAAATAACTTTCCCTTCCCCATTCCTATCATAACCATCATAGATTGTTTCTTTTATCAGTAAAACCTTTTCTTGACCTTTTACAACATTGGTCTCATACAACATTTGTCCTTTTGTGATTGAGTAATTTAACTCAGTATAATATCCTCCAGGTTCATCCATGTTGTGAGAGGTATTTCACAGATTCATCATTATTCTTCAACATTGCATAGTATTCCATTGTGTGTATGCATCAAAGTTTGTTCAACCATTCTTCTGCTGATCATAAGCATTTAGGCTGTCTCCATCTTTTTGACGTGTCTCTTGTAGACAGCATATTGATGGATCCTGTTTTCTTGTCCATTCTGGTGTTCTCTGTCTCTTGACTGGTGCATTTAGTCCAAGTTACATTCATTATAATTATCAATAGGTATGAATCATTAATAACCTGCGATATGTAGATGATAGAACCCTGCTTGCTGAAAGTGAAGAGGACGACATGAAACATTTAGTGATAAAGATCAAAGAACACAGCCTTCGGTATGGATTGAATCTAAATGTCAAGAAAACAAAAATCCTCACACTGGACCAATAAACAACTTTCTTATCAATGGAGAAAAGATTGAAGTTGCCAAGGACTTCATTCTTCTTGGATCAACTATCAATGTTCACAGAAGCAGCAGTCAAGAGATCAGACGACATATTGCATAGGGCAAATCTGCTGCACAGGAACTTTTTAAAGTGTTGAAGAGCAAGAATGTCAGCTTGAGGACTAAGGTGCTCCTGACCCAAGCCATGGTATTTTCAATAACCTCATATGGATGCGAAAGCTGGACAGTGAATAAGGAGGATCGTAGAAGAATTGATGCCTTTGAGTTGTGGTGTTGGAGGAGAATACTGAAAGTGCCATGGACTGCCAATAGAACCAATAGATCTGTTTTGGAGGAAGTGCAGCCAGAGTGCTCCTTGGAGGCCAGGATGGCTAAGCTTCTTCTCTCATACTTTGGACATATTGCTAGAGGAAACAATCGTTGGAGAAGGATGTCATACTGGGTAAGGTGGAGGGTCAGAGAAAGAGAAGAAGACCCCCAACGAGATGGATCAGCCAGGTAGCATCATTGATGGTGTCAAGTGTGGCAGCAACAGTGAGGTTGGCCCAGGATCGGACATTGTTTCATTCTGCTGTGCATGGGGTCGCTATGAATCGGTTCAACTCGATGGCACCTGACGACAACAACAATGAATTGATTACTGCCATCTTGCTGTCTGTGTCCTTTGTGGTGCTGCTGGTTTCTTTGTTCCACATAATTTTCTGCTCTCATTTTGTTTGTGGGTTTTCTTTTCATTGTCATTTCTGTTGTGTTACTAAATTTTTCTTATTTTCATTTGTATTTTTATTTTAATATGCAGGTGTATTAATTTTCTTTGAGATTACCCTACAATTTATTGATTTTTTTTCTCCCATTTAAAATAGTTTGTTTATCTTAACATCTACTTGACTTCCTTGCTTTTTGGAAATTATCTACATGATTCCATCTTCATTGCTTTGTAGTTGACTTCATTGTACATTGTTATCTCTTGTTAACTATTTTCAGTCGTGTAGGTTTGTTTTGCTGTGACACTTCTATACCTGGATTGAGTTCTGGGTGGTATCGTCATGTATGGTAATCTCAGATCTTCCTCTGCTGTTGTTGGTTCTCAGTCCAAAGAACACCCTTTGGCATTTTTTGTAAAGTTGGTCTTGTCATTAAAAATGCCTTTAATTTGTATTTATCAGGAAATGTCCTAATTTCACCATTGTATGAGAAAGTCAGCTTTGCTGGATATATGATTCTTGTTGGCATTTTTTTTTTTCTTTTAGAGTTGTATATGTCATCCTATGGTCTTCTTGCCTTCATGGTTTCTGCTGAAAAATCAAAGCTTAGTCTTATTGCTTCTCCTTTCCCCTTTTTTCTCCGAGCAGAGCAATTCTCAGGATTCTTTCTTTGTCTTTGGTTTTGGAAAGTTTCACTATTATATGTCTTGGTGTTTTTCTTTTGGGATCTATCCTCTTTGGATCTGTTCAGCTTCTTGTATGCTTATCTTCACATCTTTCATGATAGTAAGAAAGTTTTTTTCCAATAACTCTTTAACAATTTTCTCTGTGTTTTTTATTGTTTTTTCCTGTGTTGGAATTTCAGTCAGATTTAAGTTGTTCTTCTTCATGATGCCTCACATAACTCATACTTTCTTTGGGTTATTTATTTATTTATTTATTT
>NW_006408545.1:195194-197107 GCF_000296735.1 Chrysochloris asiatica
TTTCCTTACTTTCCTCAATCTTTCTGTCTTTCCTTTGAATGGTTCCTAAATATCATTCTTTTGAATTCTTTGCCAGTTAGTTCCATTACCTTGTCTTCCTCAGAAACATTTTTTTTTTGGATCTACATCTTGTTCATTTGATTGTGCCATTCTGTTTTGTTTCTATGTCTGAGCTAAAATTATCTATTATATCTGGGACATTGTGGGATTGTCCTATTTGTATTTAGTTGATGATTACATCTTGATGTGTTCTTAGGATCTCACCAACTGTCTCCTCCAGGTGCAGTTAGAGGACAGAAGCACATGCACTGTTTTCATTTGCCATTCATACACCTCAATTTAGGATGGGTTTGTCTGGTGTTGACTGCTGTCTACTACTGATCAGATGATACAGGATCTGGTATCTTTGGATATCAAGGACTCTTGTCCCATTGGGTTATATAGGCACAGTTGCTGTCTCCTGTCTGTTGGGAAATAGGAGAAACCGTCCTTCCCACACACAGAAAACAAAACAGAATAAACAAGAAAGCAACCAAAAATGAAAAGAGAAAATAATGAAGAGAAAAAGGAAATAAAAACAAGGAGCACTCTGAAAATAAGACTGTTGTTTTGTTAAGTGCCATTAAGTTGGTTCCAATCTGTAGCAACCCTGTCTAGGGATTTTGAGGAATGGCTGGTGAGTTTGAACTGCTGACCTTTCAGTTAGAAAAGATAAAAATCAAGAGAATGGAAAGAGAAGAAGAAGGAAGAGAAAGAATCAACAAACAAACAATGAAACAACAAAAGAAAAGATTCCTACCAAACCAAACCAAACCAAACCAAACAAAACAGTGCTACTGTTGGACCCAGACAAGAGAAAATTCTAAGGTGGGTTATGTGACGACATATGTGTAGGAAGGATGTGACGACAGAATTCCTGGTCCTAGATGAAGTTCCAATCTATGTTATCTGTGTTCAGAGCACTTATTCCAAAAGTAGTTCATGGAAGCTCTTGATGGAATTGGTTTCAGTGTCTGTTAGGACTACAGGGCAGCTGGGTGCAGGGTGACTGGTTAAATATTTTAGTCTGATACTCTGTGAGTCCTGTAGGTCTCAAGCCTAGCCCACCTGGATCCAGGCACGAAAACAAAACACTGGCCCCCACTTCACACTGGCTTGACTCCTAACCATGTGGCTCTGAAATCCCAGATAACAAGGTCTGCGCTGGAGTGGATAAGGGTGGAAGCTGTCCACACCTCTTGTCTCCAGGGAAGTGTGGGAAAAAAGAAGGAATCACACCTATGAGAATCCACTCTGCTAGGACACTTTCTGTTGCCAAAGCTGCTCAAAATAGTTCAAGATGGTTACACCATGCCTGGCTGGCAAGTCACCAGTCAGTTTCCCTTTCTCACTGTCCCTGTTCAGCTTTTCCACACAGCAAGCATTCAATTCACTTCTGTAACCTTTCCTCTGAAGTTCAGGGTTCCAGAATTTTCATCTGAGTCTATTTCATTTGGTTTTCCCTATCTTTGTTGTAGAGGGTCCGTGAAGTGTGTCTGCCTAGTCCTACATTGTCCCAGAAAGTCCCTCGTCGACTTTCTTTATAACAACTCTTTCCCAATGGATTGGGAAATTATAACTTCATGTCTAGAATAATTTTCTTCTCAAGCAAAATGTTGATGTAAACTCTATTCAATACACAGAGTTTTATGCTCCATTATTTTTAAAGTTTAACTTTCCACTTGTGAAGTAAAAAATACAGATGGACACGTCCTTATTTTTAATGAAGATGTACTGCTACTATATCCATTTAATTAAGCGCTGAACTTCACTTTAACCTAAGGGAGATTTTCTATCATATAGTAACCTGAAATATGCTTCTACATTTTAATTCTCCTCTGTCTCAGGGCACAGTGGTTAAGTGCTCTGTCACT
>NW_006408545.1:197832-199868 GCF_000296735.1 Chrysochloris asiatica
AAGAATGTTGTTTATTGGTCCAGTGGTGAGGATTTTTGTTTTCTTGACATTGAGATGTAATCCATATCGAAGGCTGTGCTGTTTAATCTTCATAAGTAAATGTTTCAAGTCCTCTTCACTTTCAGCGATCAAGGTTGTATCATCTCTCTCCTATAAGGTTGCTATGAGTTGGAATTGATTCGACAGCAGTAAGTTTTCTGACTCGAGTCAAAATTATGTTTGTGTTTATTGTTTTGTTTCTCAGAACAAGGTTTTGTCAAAAGACAAAACTTTGTTCACAGTACATGTTTTTTTTTTCTTTATTTCATCTAGTCTCTCGCTAGTTTAAGGAAATCAGTGTTCTTAGAAGTACACATGAGAAAGTAGGTAGAGAAATGAAAATAGGCCTTGGGTTATACTGTTCAAAAAAAAAAAAATAAATGGATTTTTCAAAATGAGGATGAACTCAAGCCCTCAACAGCTTGGATTTCATTTCCTGTAGAGTAAATCCATTCGCAGGCACCCGTGGATAAGTTTGTTATTTAGCACTTCACTGAGTCTCTTTTTGAACTTTACAAAGAAACAGATTCAGGGGCACAGGGTCCAAGGGCTGTGCCTTGTTCTCAGTGGGAGTGTGAAGCATCCCTTGACATACAGTTCCAACCCCTTTAATACAGTGTAATTGCTTTTCACCCTTGATCACTGGGTAGGAATTACCCATGCAAAGAGAACTGTTTTTGTTAACCTTGGTCATACTGTACATTCCTAAACTAAAGAAGGATTTCTGAAGAGAAAAGATGAAAGAAAAGTTGAATTTGTTATTTTTTTAAAAAAATACTTTTGGCTATGTTTATATTTGCTGTTCTTTTTAGGTGTCTTTGAGTTAGTTCCAACTCATAACAACCCTATATACACAGAAAACACTGTGAAGTGTTGTGCCATCTCACAATTGTTATTTTTGAGCATATATTTAGTCTTGTAAATATGAGTCTTTTGCTTTCTCTTCAGAACTTTGGATTTACTAAAATGTTGACACTTTTTATAAGAATTCTCTCATTACATAGAATTTTATGGAGACACTTTTAACTTCAAATGTTAACATACTTGTATTTTATTTATGCTAACAAAAATTTTCCTGTTAGTTATAGGTAATATGCTTTATTTCTCTTCAGCTCTCAATTAAAACAAGCTTTGTGATTCACAAAAAGAGAAACTAAATAATTTTAAGTATCTAAGTGCACTTATATACCTCCTGGGAATGTTACATGAATTATTGATTCACCAGATAAAATTCTTTGAATCTTTGAATCTTTATTTTTCTTCCGTTATGTATGTATTTTGTTAATTAATATTAGTGTCATCTGGGTAGCAGACAATGTTAGGCACTTTAACATTTAATCATAAAGTAGTTCTTCATTTCCAGATACGATTTCCCTTGGGCTGCCTTTGAAATAATGAGTTATTGTAGCCTGATGCTACTCAGCTCCGTCTGCATGTTAAAATCACCTGGGGAGTATTGGAAAAATATGGTGCTCCCTCCTCCCTGCTCCCAGAGTGTCCTTTAATTGTGCTGGATTGGGACCAGACAACTGTGTGTTAATTTTAATTTCCCTATCTCCCTAGTAATCCTGGTCAAATGAGAGTCAAGAACCCTCAATTTGATATGTCACTTCATTTGCATAAAAATGTATTGACTTCAGCTATTCAGCACTAAGCAACTGCCTTAGATTCCTAGGGTTGCCTTAACGAAATTTTCCAAAGTGGATTGCTTCAAAGAACAAATTCTTTTCTAGATGCTAGGAGTCTGAATTCAGGAAGCTGGCAAATTTACAGTTATGAGTATACTGTCTCTCCCAAGTGGCTCTACAAGGTCCTTCCTCATTCCCTTCAGTTTCTGAAAGACGTGGGCATTTTTCTTCTTGTAGATGGGTTTCCAAATGCTGAATTCCCTTGTGTGTGACCGTCTTTCCACGTCTATCTTTCTGGGTTTTTTTTTGTTGTTGTTGTTGTTCTTTTTTAAGTTTCTATTGTGAATTATATGATAGCTTACATAGGAG
>NW_006408545.1:200745-202463 GCF_000296735.1 Chrysochloris asiatica
AAGCACTTAACAACAACAACAATCAGTTACAGGCTGAAGACAGATTTACAAGCTTTCTATGGTGATGTTTCTGGCTATTCCTTTCTCTCAACTTCAGGTGTCTATTTTAAAATAGGAGGGAAGGGAAACCAAGATTCAAAAGACAGCCAAACATCTTAACATTATTTCCCCACTTTTACCCATTTAAACTGTGCCTCAATCCTTGTATCCCTGAGCCTTGTTGTTCGATGGTTGTGCTTAAACCATTATTTACCTCTATCCTATTTAGCCCATGTAAACCTGACTAACTGTTCACCCATTCACCTTGTTCTGCCTTTCTCCTTCCCCTTCTAGTGCATGCCCCCCCAACCCCAGCACTCAAACTATCCTGTGTCTATTCCCTATTCTGTGCTCCACTATCCTGTGTCTATTCCCTACCCTGTGATCCACCTTCCCCTCACTCCCCTCACCCCACCACAGACACCCTGATAACCAACAAAATCCTCCGCCCCTTTTAATATGAGTACTTTTTCTTAATCTTTTACAGTAATGGTCCTATGCAGTATTTCTCCTTTTGTGACTGATTGATTTCACTCAGCATAATGTCCTCAAGATTCATGCATGTTGTGCTTGCAGCTTCCTTGTTATTCTTCAAGGTAGCATAATATTCCATTGTGTGTATGTACCAAAGTTTGTTTAGCCATTCTTCAGTTGATGGGCACTTAGGCTGTCTTCATCTTTTTGCTATTGTAAATAGTGCTGCTATGAACATTGGTGTGCATATATGTACTCGTGTTATGGCTCATATTCCTTGTGAGTAAATACCAAGTAGAGGAATTGCTGGATCATAAGGTATCTCAGTTTCCAAACTTCTGAGGAAACGCCATATTGTTTCCCAGAGTGATTGGACCATTTGCAATCAAACCAGCAATGCAGGAGGGTCCCAGTCTTTCCGCATCCTCACCAGCATTTATTGTCATCTACTTTTTTGATCTTTGCTATTATTGCTGGTGTGAGATGATATCTCATTGTTGTTTTGATTTGCATCTCTCTAAGGGCTAGTGATCATGAATATTTCTTCATATGTTTGTTGGCTGCCCAGATCTCCTCCTTGGTGAAGTGTCTATTCACTTCCTGTGCCCATTTTTAATTGTGTTATTTGTTGTTTTCTTGGAGAGGTGTTGTAGGTTCCTATAAATTTTGGAAATTAGTGCCTTGTCTGATGTGTCGTTGCAAAATATTTTTTTCCCATTATGTGGGTTCCCTTTTTACTCTTTTGATGAAGTCTTTTGATGCACATAAGTTTTTAATTTTTAGTATGTGAACATGAAGAACTTAAAATATTTACTGATGAATATCAAAGAGCACATCCTTTGCAATGGATTGCATCTTAATGTAAAGAAAACAAAAATCCTCACCACTGGACCAATAACCAACATTCCTATCAACAGAGAAAATTTGATGTCATCAAGGACTTCATTCTTCTTGTATCCACTATCAACACTCATGGAAGCAGCAGTCAAGAAATCAAATGATGCATTAAGCAAATCTGCTGCACAGGACCTTTTTAAGTGTTGAAGAGCAAAGATATCAGCTTGAGGACTAAGGTGATCCTGACCCAAGACATGGTCTTTTCAATAACCTCATACGCATGTGAAAGCTGGACAGTGAATACGGAAGATTGCAGAAGTATTGATGCTTTTGAGTTATGGTGCTGGAGGAGAATAATGAAAGTGCCA
>NW_006408545.1:203561-205254 GCF_000296735.1 Chrysochloris asiatica
TTCATGCTTGGTAAAGTGGAGGGCCAGTGAAAAAAAGAAACATCCCAAATGAGATGGATTGGCACAGTGGCAGCAAGAATGGGCTCAAGTACAGCAACAATTGTGAGGTTGATGCAGGACCAGACAGTATTTCATTCTATTGTACATAGGATCACTAGGAGTTTGTGCTAACTCGGTGGCACCTAGCAACAGCAATAACATAGGATTTCCAAAGAGAAGCTGATGGGTTTGAACCATGGACCTTGTGGTTAACACTCTACTGCATATCTTACAGTGTCACTATAAGACACTAAATATCAATGTACTGTATCAAATCAACCTCTCCTGGTTTTCATTCCTTAATGGAGAATTTTAAAAGACGTAATTTTCTCATCCTGTTGCTTCTCCATTCAACATGCACACACACTTACCACACACATACACACACAGAGGTCTCACAAGTCACCAAAATCCAAATAACTCTTTCTATATTTAAATTCCAGTCACTATAGAAATAGCAAGTAAACAGTATTTCATGATTGGAGGACTGCTCTCTGCCCTCCAAATTACACGGTATGCATAGGCACTCCTCTCCTCCAAACCTGTTATGAGGTCAACATAGGAGTCCCTTTCACCTCTATTGCCACATTACTGCTACCAGATCCAATTAGTTCTTTCCTTCATGTATTGATGTTGTTAAGTGCCATTGAGTCAGTCCCTACTTATAGTGACCTTGTGTTGGGTTTCCAAGGAGCTGGTGGATTTGAACTGCCGACCTTGTGGTTTGCACCTAGTTCTTTCATTTTCTGTATACTGAGGTGTAATCCATTGAGTTCATAGTGAAAATTGTATGTACATATAGAAACACAAATTCAGTTTCATGAGATTAAATTTTTACACATTAATTTTGCGTTATAAATGTTTTATACTTAAAATTAAAGTCCGCCCAGAGCTTCTTATCTATGCAGGCTTTAACTTATTTTCAAAGTTGAAAGATAGCAAAAAATAATTATTCTTTATATAAAAAAACAACAAAAAAAATGAGTAAGTAAAGAAATTGATTTTCTTCTGGCTATTGTAATAGAGAGAACAACCCCAGGTCCAAAGATCAGAGTTTCTAGGCAGGGTGGTTTTGTTTTCAAATTTTTAAGGAGGGGTATACAGGCTGTATTATTTTACATTTGGGAGCAATTTTGTAATTAGATACATCTTAGTCTGCTGAATAGGAAATGTTTAGGTAATTTCAGGGGAACAAACGGCCCAGCTAATCATTTAGGAGACAAAGAATAAGTTGTATTTTTCTGATAATTGTGATAGTTTTTCTTTGATACTCTACAAAACTCAACATCTATATTGATAATATTATTTCTTTAACATTAGTTAAATGTGAAACCTGAAATCATATTAATAAATTTTTCATAATCTAATGCATCATGATTGATTACTCTAGTTTTGGGTTTGAATGGAATTTCTACCCAAGCATTATTTTGAAACATTATACACATCTTATGAAAAGTATTGGACCAAAAAGAAAAATGCAGACCTTCTAAATGTTGACACATTTCATTATATAATATCAAAATATATCATCTATTAATAATACCACTGATAACATAAGAAAATGACAAATTGAAGAGGAATGGTGTTGCATGCATTGTCAAAAAGAACATATCCAAATCAGTCAAGAGGCACAATACTTTCTGTGATAGGATAA
>NW_006408545.1:205354-207007 GCF_000296735.1 Chrysochloris asiatica
TATAATTGTAGATTTATCTATTTCTTTCTTCAATTCTAGTAGGGTTTGCTTTACATATCTTGGTGCTCTTTCATTGGGAGCATAGATGTTAATTATGGTTATGTCATCTTGCTCAACTGATCGTTTAATCATGAGATAATCTCCTTCTTTATCTAATACACTGGGTTTTGCTTTAATGTTTATTTTATCAGAGATTAGTATTGCCACTCCTGCTTCTTTTTTTTTAATTGCAGTTAGCTTGATATATTTTTTTCCCAACCTTTAACTTTTAGTCTGTTTTTGTCTTTGTGTTTAAGTTGTATCTCTTGCAGGCAGCATATTGAATGGTCTTGTTTTCTTATCCATTCTGCCACTCTCTGTCTCTTCATGGGTGCATTGAATCCATTGCATTCAGTGTAATTATTGATAAGTATGGATTGATTGCTGTCATTATGTTAATTTTTGTGAGTGGTGCTGTTTTTTCTTTGTTCTGCATGCCCTCTTGTGCTGAGTTCATGTTTTTTGTGCTAATTCTTGTCAGTTTCTTCTTAGTTTTAATATTTCCTTGTTCTACATGGATCTGCATTTTCATGGTAAGTTGTGAAGTATTTATTTTCTCTGGAGTTACCCTATAATCTATTAAATTTTCCCTGCATTTAAGACAGTCTATTGTATCCTGAAATCTACTTGACCTCCTTGCCACCTGGATCTCTGTTCCTGTAGTTTTCCCTTCTTTGACATTGTTAATATTTTGATTTTTAGTTGGCCTCACAGGTCCTCTGAATTCATTGTTGTAATTTTGTTCTGTTCTGAATTCTGCTATCTGTTGACTAAGTTCCAGGTGGTGTTGCCACGGCTGTCAATCTCTGGTTTTTGTCTGCTCTTGCTGGTTTTCATTCCAAAGAACTTCCTTTAGGACATTTTAAAATGCTGGATTGACTTTGAGAAAATCTTTTAGCTTCTATTTGTCCTGGAATGTTTTCATTGCATCAACATATTTGATTGACAGTTTTTGGATAGATGATTCTTGGTTGGCAGTTGTTTTTCTTTTTTTCTTTTAGGGTTTTATATATGTCTCCCCATTGCCTTCTTGCCTGCATGGTTTCTGCTGAGACGTCAGAGCTTAATCTGATTTGCTTGCCTTTGTAGGTAACACTTCTCTTTTCCCTGGCTGTTTTTAGGATTCTCTCCTTGTCTTTGATTTTGGAGAGCTTGATTATGATATGTCTTGGAGATTTTCTTTTGAAGTCTATCCTTCCTGGGGTTTGTTCAGCTTTTTGAATGTTTATCTTCTCATCCTTAAAGATGTAAGGGAAAATTTCTTCCAGTATTTCCTCAACTATTGCCTCTGTGGACTTCTGAGATTCTTCCTGTTCTGGAATACCAGTAATTCTTAAGTTATTCCTCTTAATGTTATCCAACATGAATCTTAGTCTCTCTTCAGATTTTTTCATGCTTTTTTGTGCTTGTTCTTCAATCTTAGCAGTATTGAGAGATTTGTCTTCTAGCTCGGTGGTTCTGGCTTCCATCTCTTCAATTCTACTCCTTTGCCCTTTCAGTGTATTGTCCATTTCTGATATTTTATTATTAATTATCTGGACTTCTTTTTGCAGGTTTTGAATTGCTTCCAATGCTGTGTATATCTTGTTTGATTGCTCCTGTAGCACTTTCCTG
>NW_006408545.1:207709-208886 GCF_000296735.1 Chrysochloris asiatica
TGGCAACAGTAGTGAGGTTGGCCCAGGATAAGGCAGTGTTTCATTCTGCTGTGCATAAGGTTGCTATGAGTTGGTACCAACTCGATGGCACCTAACAACAACATATATTGTGGTTAGCAGCCCAGTGTATAACCACTCTGCTATCAGGGTGACCATTAGGATAGTCATTATGGAGTGTGCCCAGAAAAGTCCCTGTGAGGAAATTTCAGTTCTTTCTGTGCTGTCTGGGGGAAGTGACCTCAAACTTACTTTCAAACATGCTCTGCTTCTGACTTCACAGTCATTTGCAGGAAAAAATGCCTTCAGATGTCATACTTTAAAATAATACCCAAATGTAAACAACTACATTTGTTTATTTCAAGTAAAACTGATGTTTCATGGATAAAAAAAAAAAAGTAGCTAGTGCAGCTCCCACAACAAATAGTTTATAAAATATCTTACCTGGAGGCTACCATTGTTTTTCTAATATGTAGCAGAGGTGATTCATTAATAGTTCCATTTCTTCACTCTGAATATTTTTAAAGTGTACTCAAAGCTTGAGATTTCATAAAATTAAAATTTTTGCTTCATTAAGAGTGTTTTTACATGTAACTGGCTTTTGCTTTGCTTTCATTACGAGTGTGTGGCAACAAAAATGGAAATCGTTACTGATTGTTTGGTGGTGTTGCACTGATTTATACTAAAAACAAACAAACAAAAACAGCAGCTTTATCCATCATCGCTTTTGTATCATCAGTATAAATGTCAGAATATTAAAAATGCAAAAGTACTATGAAAAAGGTTTTGACTTTGAGAGGCCCCCAAAGAGCATAGTCACCAGACCATAATTTTGAGAACGACTGATTTAGTTTGATGATTATATAAACCAAGAGCCAAAAATGGTATTCATTGGACCAAACATAGCCTATTAATCTGTTTTGCTTGGCCCTCTTACTTTATTTCTAATGCCTCTAGACACTTGCGTTTGTGACCACTGCCTTGTCAATTTATTAAGACAAGTCAAAATCTGAAGGATCAACCTTAGAAAGTCACTATTTGCTGACAGTATGATTGCTTCCCTTGGAAATCTAAGAAAATCACCTGGAAGACAATAATTGTTGTTGTTATGTGCCGTGGAGTAGGTTCCGACTCATAGCGACCCTGTACAGGGTTTCTGAGGCTGTAAATCTTTACGGGA
>NW_006408545.1:208986-210263 GCF_000296735.1 Chrysochloris asiatica
GATCGTGGTGAAGAGGAAAGTTACATGAAAAATGAAAAGTGAAAGATGAAAAATCTATCACACCTCTCCCTCTAGACCTGCCGTTCTGTGGAGCACACTGGGTCACTGCCTGTGCTTGGCTGTGGACCCGCCCTCCAATCTCATTCCAGGCCATCCGAATCAATTCAGAAATCGCTGTATATTTCTTCCACAGGCAGATTTCTGCACAGGTGGGCATGGAAAACTGGTGCCCGTAGCCTAATACAAGATCCAAAACTCTGACACTTTTTTGCAAAAGCTCCTTCTCTGCTTTTACTGCACTTTTACAGAGGAGCTTTTCCTGACTGTCTCTGCTTCACCCACCCCCAAAACCAGAAGTCTCCTTGAATCCTTTACATTTTTAACTTTTAAATTTAAATCCTTAAAATCCAAGCATAAAATACCCAACGTGTAATTACCACCATATTTTTAATTTTATCTGTATTATAAAAATATAGTTAAAATTTCAATGCAGAAAACTTTGGTGAAAATTTGTTTTAATTTTATATGCAGCCAGTAAATATCCAATTTATAGTTAGTCATTTGACTGCATTACATGAACTAATAAAATATTTCAGAGTTAATACTTGAAGTTAAGTTTTGTGAGGTTAAAAACATTCAAAATGGTAATTTTCCTCATAACCCTCAGTTGGCTATAGCAATAGTGTATCAGTAAAGACTGTGCTTATTGATAGTCTATACTAAGTTGAGTTGCCAAATTGTACCAAATATACCTGCTTCTGAAACTATTTTAATTTGCTGTTTTAATTTGCTGGGGATAAAAATATGTTTTCACAGGAAATTAGTATAAAATCAGAGATTTTTTTATCCACTGAACTTTCCCTTTGTTTTTATCCTCATTACAATTAAAATTCATTGTGTTTGTGACAAGACTAATAGATTCAAAGATTAAGGGAAAGCATAACTTTTCTTAATAAGTTTTGGCACTACTATTTGTTGATTCTTGGCCAGGGTAACTAGAAGCTTAGACATTTAACCTGAAATGGACCATTTTCAGCAGCAGGGCAAAGACTAATGGGGTCAGAAAACAAGCATAGCTGGTGGCCTTCCTAATTTCCTGAGTCTGCGAATTGAGTTAAAAAAACCAACAGGTACAAAGGGATAACACCTAGGCAAAACTGCAAAGAGGGAACAATTAGGCTCACATAAAGTGTCAGTTAGAAATCCTGGTGTGGTACTGTAGCATAAAAACTGGACTACAAGATCACTGCAAGGTTGGTGGTTCAAACTCACCAGCC
>NW_006408545.1:211946-213127 GCF_000296735.1 Chrysochloris asiatica
AGATGAAATCTTGTCGTTCTGGCTTCTAAGGAACATTCTGCTTGTACATCTTCCAACACAGATTTATTTGTTCTTCGGGCCTTCCATGGTATAGACAACATTCTTTGCCAATAACTGGATTCTCCAGAGAAGCAAAACCAGTGAAATTTATATATATATTGCTGCTAAATGCCATGGAGTTGGTTCCGATTCATAGCGACCCTGTCTAGGGTTTCTGAGGAGCAGCTGGTAAATTTGAACTGCTGACCTTGAGCTTCAAACTGGCCTTGCAGTTCAAACAGAACTTGTGATCCAGTGCACCACACCAGGACTCCATGTGTATCCATAGAAAAATTTTATCTTGAGGAAATGGAGTGTATAAGTGGATCAGTGGCAAGTTCTAAGTCTGTCATATATCAGGCTGGAGACCTATATTGACTCATGTAACTGCAGGGGCTGATGAATTCAAGATTGACAAGTAATACAGCAAGATGCTGGCTCAAGTTCAGAAAACCAGAAGTCAGAGGACAATGAGTTGGATGCAGGAGCCGGATCATGTAAAATGTCAGGAAGCTTTGCCAGATAATCCATTTATTGATGTAGGCATACCACCAAGGAAAATCCCTTTCAATTGATGGGCTGTTTATAATAGATCACATCTTGGATGTGATTACATCATATCAGGGATAACTACAACTGACAAACTGTATCAAACTGTCAAACCATTGAGAATCATGGTCCATCTAAGTTGACATACAATCACAACCAACACAAATACCATAATAAAAAGGCATCAATTTTTCTTTGGTCTTTCTTATTCATTGTATATCTTTCAAATGCATATGAAGTGATTGAAAATACTATGGTTTGGTTCAGATATATCTATTTCTCAAAGTGACATCTTCACTTTTTTAATTTTTAAAGAGGTCTTTTGCATCATATGTGCTCAATCCAACACAACATTTGTTTTTTTTTCACCTTTTATTGTGATTTGAGTGAAGGATATAGAGCAAATATTCAATAAATCTCATTCTTTCCTTCATTACAATGAGTATAATTCCCTTCATGCACCAATGGTTAACAGTATTAACTTCTATTCATTGTAACTCTTACATTCCCCTCTTGTATTCCGATGTCTTCGTATTTCCTCTGCTAACCTCCTTCTTGTTGTATATTGCAGCAATAAAAGATAAATAATAATA
>NW_006408545.1:233515-236097 GCF_000296735.1 Chrysochloris asiatica
TATATTTATAAAAATTTGAGAAAGTAACTTTATTAAAACTTTTATTGATTATCTCTATTATGGTCTACACAGTGTAAGACAGAGAAGATACAAAAACAGGGTCCTCAACTTCAAGTGTCTTGTGATCTGCTAGGTGCATTAACACAGCCTGTTAAGGATCATACTAGAGGGGTGCACAAAGTTGTGCTAACAAAAAATGATGGAGAGTTTACTTCAGGAAATGACAAGTATGTCTGGGAGAGTCAGGGATTTTGCAAAAGACACAGTGTCAGTGATCTGACCTTCGTAAAAATGAGGAGTTTCCTAGGGAAGAAAGACAAGGAGAACATTCCTGGTAGAAAAACAACATGTGCAAAGGGAAAACTGGAATGAGACCTTAAGGATCAATTCCTCTAAACTATAGTTATAACTTAGGAGTCCTGGTTTGGTAGGATAAGCACTGGATGGCTGACCACATGGTTGGTGGTTCAAACCCACCAGCCACTTCTTGGAAGACCTCTATAGGGTCACTATGAGTCAACTGACTCAAATGAGACGATAGGAATTGTTGCTGTTAGCTCCATCATGTCGAGTGAATTCTGACTCATAGAGATCCTGTATAGGGTTTCCAAGGAGCAGCTGGTGGGTTTGAACTGCCAACCTTGTAGTTTGAAGTCCAGTGCTGATCCTACAGCACTACACCAGGACAGATTCCTCTAAAGTATAGTTATAGCTTGGTTATCTATTAATATGTCTGTTGCACATCAGACAGAAAAAAAATCGAGAACTTCTATATTAAATTCACAGAGAACCCTGGTAAGACAGTGGTTAAAAGCATTTGAGTGCTACCTGGAAAGTTGGCAGTTTTAACTCACCAGATGCTCTGGGAGAAAGTTGTTACAGTTTGCTTCTGCAAAGATTTACAGCCTTGGAAATCCCATATCTATAATCCATTTCCAAAGAGTCCATTCCAATTCATAGCGACCCTGTAGAACAATGTAGAACTGTTTCCTAGGTGGAAAGACCAAAGGACAGTTTTACTTTGTATTTATTATAGGGTGACTGTGGATTGGACTTTACTTCACTGCAGTGACCTTTGGGGAAATATCTTCAGTGACTTTAGATAAGTTGTTTTGTGATTTATTCTTTCTTTCCTGCTATTACTAATAGTAAAATTGTCCTACTGACCAGCTTTCTACATTCTAAGCAACTCTAGTTTTTATAGTCTTAAGTTGCTGTTTTTCCTCCCTCCACCAATGTGCTTCACCATTAGTCATTATTTTGAAGTTGCTTGCCTGGTTTTGCATTGTGTCTAGTAAAAACTCAAACGCCTAAGGACTTTCATTAAAAATATCCACTTCAAAAATATATCTGATAATTTACCTTTAAAAAATTACTAGTGGTTATAAAATATTTCTTTTTGAAAACTAATAAAATAAAAACTTTTTCAACAAACAAGAATTTAATATCAGACTATATAGGAGTGTTATATTGAAGACTCCTTGTGTTGTTGAGGACTTAATAAAAGTGGCAAACCCAATATGGACATACCCCAAAAGAAATGGGGAGCAAGAATAGGAGTCAAGCTGACCTGGAGTGATTTTAAAACTTCATCGTCACTATATTTTATCATTCTTTGAAATATATTCTTTATATGTTCATGTGTTTAATAGTAAATTTAATGGAATAATTTATTTATTTTATCCAATATCGTCTGTAAATAGGGCTTGTGATTAAAATATTTTACACCACTTTTTCTTTTCATAGTGAAGAATCAGGGAATAAATAGTTTCTCCACCCAAACTTTTTTCCCCCTCATGTTTGTTTTTGAATTAATTTGAAAATTCTCCACCTATAACACCTTTCCAGTTTCATTCTATGTGTATGCTAGGATGCGGATGCGTACCTCTTGCATTTTTTGCACTCCTATCCATTTCTTCATCAATAATAGTATTTATCCATTTTTCCTGGATAAACACATCCTATGTTTGGTTTCTCACTGTGCATTTCCTAAATACTGTCATAAGCAAAAATGGATCCCACAAGTCTTCACTTTAAGAACACAACCATTTAGGCAAAAGAAAAGTAGGCCTCAAAGTTCTCATGAGAAGTTCAGATAGTGATGCCAGGAACCCAAGACTCTGTATTGATGCCACAGCTGAGTCCAGACAAGCTTATGCCTTTTCTCCTTTTTAAAGGGATACCAAAGCAAGCATCTTGTAGGGAGACAGTTGCTATTCTGATTTTGGAATAGGGAGTAATTCTTTTTGCACATAAAGTTCAAGTCATTTGTCATGTCTAATGATTTTCTTTCATCAAGGAAAAAGTGACTCTATGTGCTCAAGTGCCCAGTCAAGAAGGAAAAGGGGAGCCAACATGTGTCATTTGATCTTTTATCTCCCCACTTTATCTTCACAAATTTAAGAATAAGGTATGATTTAGCTCCACTTTACAATGAATCTAACTGAGGTTCAGAGACATAAAGTAACTTATCCAAGGGCACACGGTATTTATAGAACCAGTACTTAGGCTTTGCTGTCTCCAACATTGACAGCAAACTGCCAGAGATTCAAGCCAGATTTAGATGAGGATGTGGAATGAGG
>NW_006408545.1:240360-250838 GCF_000296735.1 Chrysochloris asiatica
TGGTTGGTGCATAAATTTGAATAATAATTTGAGTAAGGTAGTGGTTAAAAATTGGGAACAGTGAGTCAGGGCTTCTGGCTCTGACTGTCCATGTATGTGGGTTTACACATAGAATATCTGTTTAAACTAGTTACAGAAAATTTGTTTGCTATGAACCCTAAATGGGATAGTTTTTTGTTTTTGTTTTTTTTTGTTTTTTTGACATTACTTAATTCATTTTGGGATATTTATTATTATAATTAATTTCACATGCATATTTTTGAGGAAAATATGGCATCCTTTCTAAAGCAGTTTGAAATCTTGATTTGTAATTTTTATGAAGAAATATATATATTAAAGCTTTTACTGTGAATTGAGTGATAGTTTAAAGGCAGATTATCAGCTTTCTATTCAACAAATTATATTTTGTTTCATTACAATGATTACATTCCCTTCCCTGCACCATCAGTTAACAGTATTTAACTATACTATTTTATTTTATTTTATTTTATTTTGATGTACACAAAACACACAGAAAATATGCATTTCTTTAAATGACGAAATGGCACATTTGTCAAGACAGCCTCCTGCCAGCAGGCACGCCGCCTTTCTCCTTCCATGGGTCTAGAGCTCTCAGCTGCTCCCTCTCTGCCATCACCTCTGCACCTGTCTATGCTGTCACTGCTTTTCTGGTTAGGGTCCCATTCTCCTCGCATGCTTTTCCCTCTGGATGATCCTGGGATCCTCTGTTCCTCGAATGTAAGATTAAATTATCCTCCCTTTTTGTTTCACAACTTCTACCTTTACAGTTGTAACAATCGCAATTAGTCATGATAACAATTAGTACTACTGAATCAAAAGAATAATACCCCCATCTGCCCTCATGCCTATTCACCAGACCCATCTGGTGAGGAAAACTATTCAGTGGAGATTCTTCTACCTTACCCTACTCATTCCGAAACTAAGCACACTCTTAAACTCTTGTAAGCCAATCACCTCATACCTTTACAGCCACCCATTTTTGGTAGCCAATAAATGTTGAACTTGCCCATCCCTGTAGACCCTGTGTACTGAGGAGACAGGCTTGATCCTTAGTGTGAAAAGTAATTCCCCCTAGGTTGGAATTTTGATCATCTACATCCATTAGTGGAGTCCTGGTGTGGTGCTGTGGGTTAATGATCCAGACTACAAAGCCATTTGAACTGTAAGGTCGGTAGTTCAAGCTCACCAGCTGCTCCTTGGAAACCCTATCTATACAGGGTCGCTATGGATTGGAGCCAACTCGATGGCACTAAACAACAACAATATCCATAAGTATAAGGAGCTCTGGTAACGTAATGATTACAAATCAGGCTGCTAATCTCACGATCAGCAGTTTGAAACTACCAGCTGTTCCACGGGAGAAAGATGAGGCTTTTTGCTCCCATAAAGATTTACAGCTTTGGAAACCCTATGCAGAGTTGCTATGAGTCGGAACCGACTCTACGGCACATAACAACAACAACATCCATAAATGGAGTCCTGATGTGGCACTGTGCGTTAATGGGCTGGACTGCAAGTTTGATTTGGACCACGAGGTCCGTGGTTCAAGCTCACTAGCTGCTCCTCAGAAATTCTGTACAGCATCTCTATGAGTCGGAACTGACTCAATGGCACTTAACAACAACAACACCATCCATAAGCAATGGCCCAGTTCATCAAATAGTATCAATTTACACTTACTTCCTGTATCACACTTCCTCTTCTTCTAGTGGAGTTCTGATCAACAAGCCATCGAAGCTAGGTCAAATCGTTACTATCTGTAAGTTTAGGGATTCTTGCATGCCTACCCCCACTTCAGACCAGCTGGCCACTTCATTCTCAGTTTTAGCCCCCAGGGGCTATGTCAGTGATCATGGCCTTGGGAGTTCACAAGTCACCCTAACACTCAGACCAGCCAGCTCTTCCTCTTCTCTCTCTCACCTTAAGGTCAACAGGTGTCTATCTGGTCAAACTCAGCCCATGTCTTCATTGCTGCATTTCCTTCACTTCCACTCACAAGAAGACACAGGCGGTCACCATCAAGTTTATAAGACTGCTCATGTGTTTCCTTTGCATTTCAGTCTTGAAAGGGCAAACACATATATTCTTAACCATAAAAGAACTGTGCTGTTGCTACGTGTCGTTAGGTTGGTTCCAATTCACAGTGACTCTGTATAGGCTGTCTGAGGAGTGATTGGTGGGTTTGAACCACTGACCTTGCAGTTAGCAGCCCAGCGTTTGTCCTATAGTGCCTCACAATGACTCCACAAAAGAATTGTTGCTGCTTTTGTGTGCTATTGAGTCAATTCTGACTCATAGAGACCCTGTATAGAGTTTCTGAGGCTGTAAATCATTACAGGAGTAGAACGTCTTACCTTTCTTCCACAGAGCAATTGATGGGTTTGAACTGCTGACTTTGTGGTTAGCAGTCTAACATGTAACCCACTGTGCTACCAGGGCTCCTTTATAAGAACTACTACTGTCTATTTAATTAGGTTTTCATTTGTAAACTATTTATTTTTATACCATACTCAAAGGTCATATGAGCAAATCATGAGCAAATCAGATTCAGCTGATCCATTTGTTATATCTTTTATGAGATTCAATAATATATCATAGCCATGGTGACTATTATTGATCAACTATGTCAGCCCAGATCAGTTTTATCATGGCTGTGTGAGCTCTCTGATTTAAAAAAAATAAATGATAATATCCATACTTTCACAAATGTGTCATGACATGTCTTGTCTGACCATTAATATCATTCTTGTTAGGTGCTTTCCAGGCAACTTTGATTCATAATGACATTTTATACACAGAACAGAACACTGCCTGGCCCTGCACCCCCTTCACAATGGCTACCATGTTTTAAGGCCACTGAATGTTGTCCTATTGTTTTCTGACCCTTTACTTTCCCTCCCATGTGGCCTTCTCCAGGGACTGGTCCTTTCTAATAACATGTCCAAAGTATGTGAGATGAAGTATCTTCGTCCTTGCTTCTAAGGAGTAATCTGGGTGAAATTCTAAGACAGATTTGTTTGTTCTTCTGAAAGTCCATGCTATATTCAATATTCAATATTCTTTGCCAACACCATAATTAGAGGAAGACCTGTGATATGCAGATAATACAACCACGTTTGTTGAAAGTAAAGAAGTACTTACTGAGGAAGAACAAAGACTTCAGCCTTCAATATGGATTACACCTCAACATAAAGAAAGCAAACAGCCTCATAACTGAACTAATAAGTAACAGCATGATAAATGGCAGAAACACTGACCTTGTGAAGGATTTCATTTTACTTGGGCCATAATCAATGCCCATTGACATAGCAATCAAAACATCAAATAAAATATACAATGGACACTCTGCTGCCTTTAAAGTGTTAAAAAGGAAAGCTGTTACTTTGAGGAACTAAGGTGTGCCTAACCCAAGCCATCGAGGGTATTTTCAATCACCTCATATGCATATGAAGTCTGGACAATTCATAAGGAATGACCAGTAATAAATCATTTATTTAATTATCCACACCCACAGTGGGTTTTCAGTGTGTATAGCAATTAACATGCCTTCAAAGAGTTTGTGCTTCTTTTCAAATGCAGCACAACAAATATCTATAGGTAGCATGTGCTTTAAAACATAAGAATAATTTTAAAAGATTTGTAATCCGTAGAGAAAAAGTTTTGATAGAAACTGTTTAATATTACTAAAAGTTTTTAGTAAAATTATAAATAATTCTAATCTGTTATGTTCATCTCATGGGCTAGCATGAAAAAATCAAAATGTAAATTCTAGGAGAGCAAGGATTATGCCTGCCACCTAGCATAGTGGCCAACGCACTAAGTGAGTAACTGACTGACTTAATACAATTAAACTTGCATTGGACAAAAGTACCACTAATTTCAGCAATTAAACAGCTTGCTTATTTTATAATTTAAAGTATTTGTAGTAAAGTAGGAAAATGCTGATGTCCTCCTGGGTTGTTAGTATTGAGAAATCATGATTTTTTTTCTTTGTAAGGTATGGGGTTGTACATGGGTACTTTATAGGGCTTTTGGATTTTTATATCTACGCAAAATAACAAGTCCTTGTGCCGTCATGACTTACCTCAGTTGGGCTGCTAACTGCAAGGTCAGCAGTTCTAATTCACCAGCTACTCTGCTGGAGAAAGATGAGGTTTTCTGTTTCCAAAAAGATTTAAAGCCTTGGAAATCCTATACAGGATCTCTAAGAGTTGGAACCGACATGACAGCATACAACAATCATTACCATCATTCAAAATAAAAAAATTTTAAATCCTTTCTTAATGTTTTGGTGTACTTTGTTTTATTTATAGCCTGTCTTAAAAAAAAAAGAAAGAAAGAAAGAAAGAAATACCACAGGAAACATGTCAGTGTCTATAGAATTCCATTTGCTATGACTGAAGGCAGTTGTGATTTCTGTAAATCAGTTACTGACCTCAGACTGACTGGATACAGCAGCCGAGGACTGCGGCTGACAACTCACCACCTAGAATGTAGTGAATCAGCACTCTGGGTTTTCATTCCGAGCAAAGTTACTGACTCATGGTGTGACCTTAAACAATCCTTTTGTGACTCAGTTTCTTCAAGGAAAATAGCTCTCACAAATTGAAGGGAGGTAATATTATGAGCCACTACTGAGGTTAATATGCATTTTCAAATTATAGAAGTCAAAATGCAATTTATTTTTATATTTTGATTATTCTTTCCTTTGCAGGTGAACAATTTGAGGCCATATTTGTGTGCGTGTATGAAGAGGTATAAGCATATGTACATTCATTTTTAGTAAGCAAAGATTTATTTGCATAGGCATGCCAAGAGCATTTGAAAACACATAACCATAAACATCTGAAGACAATAACTATGGAATATTAACACTATTGATGTCAGATATTTTTCATAGCTAAAAAACATACAGTATGCTGTATTTACATAAGCTGTAAATGTCTGGGGAGTCCTGGTGTGGCACTGTAATATAAACACTGGACTACTAATCACGAGGTCAGTGGTTCAAACCCACCAACCACTTCTCAGAAATCCTATACAGGGTCACTCTGAGTGGGACCTGACTTAATGACACTTAACAACAATAACATAAGTATTTGGAAGACAAAATTTTTTACTTCAGTTTATTCTGACATCTGAATGTTTTCTACACCTATAGAAATATGTCTTTATTTTGTTTGGTTTTGTTTTAATGTATAGTGTCAAGGAGATAATTTTTGAAAAACTACTTTATATCTTTCAATATACCTTTAAAAACTATCCTTTAACCTCCTCATATCTGTGTTTATTATATTTTTAAACAATATTCTCCCATCTTAATTAAAACACTGTACCCACTTGAAAACATTGAACTTCCATGCCTAAAGACCATTCATTCATTCATTCACTCTTACAAAGGTTGCTAGTGTTTGTTGTGTGTCGGGCCAGTTCTAAATGCTACAGATGTCACCATGAACTTGAAAGAAATGGCACCTTCCCTGTTGGACTTCAACTACTAGCAGAGAACAAATGACAGCTGAATAGGCAAATAAAATAACTGCAGGATGTGGTAAGTATGAATCAAGAATCCAAATTGGAGCTGTCATACAGAATAAGTAAGGAGAGTCTTGTTGAAAAGGTGAACATGGGAAAGCAGTAATTAATAAAGCCAAAGGGAAAGAAAAAAAATAAAATTCCAGGAAGAGAGAATTGAAAGAACAAAGATGATGAGGTATGCAAGAGTGTGGCGTGTCCCTGGCACAATGGTAAAGCCAGTATAGCCAAATTGTAACAAGAGGTAGACAGGCGCTGGGTCATACAGGGGACATGTAGGCCGACCAAAGCCACTGGAATTTTACTTTAAATGCAATAAGCAGTTTTCACGAAAGTTTATAATAAAAGACTTCAGTTATTAATGTTATGTATCTTTCTTTCTGATAGACTTCACATTATCTTTCTTTTCTGTCTGGACAATTTTACTTTTCTTTCCATTTAATTTTTCCTTTTCTTTCCTAATACCTTCTCCCACTCACCATCTTCCTCACACTTCAGGTACCTCCTCTACTGTACTTGACTTACATATTTAAGTAGATAAAAGTATTTCATATGCTTATGTCATTTTGCATAACAGTATTGAGTTAAAAATCTCATTTGCCTTCTCTCATTCTCACTCAGCATCTATCCATTTGCTGATTGGAACACCTGATACATTGCCTCTAATCTTGTGTTGTTGTGAATTGAGTCACTCTGACTCATAGTGACCCTGTATAGGATTTTTAAGAAGCAGTTGGTTGATTTGAAACAATGACTTTGTCATTTGCAGTCTAGTACTTATCCTACTGCGCCACACCAGGAGTCCAATTTTGCATAGAATCCATCGTATAGATGTGTCCACTACATCTGGCTAGTGTAATCCTTTAGCTATGGACATTGAAGCAGACTCCAATTCCCTAATAAAATACACAAAAAATGTTGTGATGAACATCATCTTGGATTTGCATTTATGTATGAGAGCTATAAATATAAATTTTCTGCAATTTATACTCAAGGTGGCACTACTGATTCACAAGGCATATGCAAGTTTATCTATGTACTTTCATATTGTTCACAGATTGGCTCTACTCGTTCTTGTCTCTCTATATCCTCATTAACACTTTGTTTTAAGAACATTTATAGTTTTGCTACTCTGATAACTAAATACTGATACATATATGTGTGAGTATGCAAATTGTAGTACAGTGAACTACTTTATATGGCACTTCTACCCATAGTCTTTGTAACTGCCACCAAACAACATTTGTGCTTTGATGGGTCTATGTAAAGACTAGGTGGCAGAAGATGCTGATGGATTATATGATTCAATTATGACTGATTGTTAATAGTATTAACTGTGATTATAAAAATTTAGAATTCTAACGCCTATAGTATGAATAGATCCAAGAATGGAGGAATCTCTCTAGCATAAAAGAAGATTCAGGAGTTGAAAGCATCATTTGGGCTGCAAGATCTTGTGTATTGGACTTCCTCAATCCAGGAACAGAAACTGACACCAGAGGAGTAGCAGCAAAGTGGCTGAAGAGCAGCAGCAACAGAACTAAGAGCCAGAGAACTGGAAAGAGCAATGAGCTCCCCAAGGAACAAGTAACACTGACTGACTTGGGGGCAGGAGACTTGCTTGCAGAGTGAATTTGGGGTGCCTCCAGGCACTTAACTGGGGAGGCTAGGCTTGCTGACCCACAGAGCTAGAGCTGAGTGCCTCCAGGCTGAAACTTAGGATGGAGTGGTTTGCCCTATGAGCATTTTAACAGCCCGAAAGGAGCTTTGTAACATTGCCCACCAGACAGAGACCTGTCTATGGACACAGCTGAGGAGAGGTTGTCCTGACTAGAAATGTACACTGAGCAGTTTATGTAGGCTGGTACCTTTCCTAATAAATCCCCTAAGTATGATGTCTGAGTTCTGTGTGACCAACACAGTGAACCCAGGTTAGTCAAGTGCTGTGGGAGGAATGGTTGGTGTCATTTTGGGGGTGTATAATATACATGCACATAGGATGATCAGACCTATAATATTTGAAGAGATTTGAATTGAACATCCAAAAGTGTCTCATTGTTGTTATGTACTGTTGAGTGGATCCTGACTCATGTTGTTGTTGTTAAATGCCATCGAGTTGGTTCCAACCCACAGAGACCATGTAGAGGGTTTCTAAGGAGTGACTGGTGAGCTTGAACCACCAACCTTATAGTTCAAACTGACTTTGCAGTCTAGCTCATTAACCCACAGTGTCACACCAGGACCCCTTTCTGACTCATAATGACTTATCTGAGGAACAGATGTTGAGTTTGAATCTCTGAACTTTTGGTTAGCTATCTAATGCTTATACTACAGTGCCATTCCTGTACTCCAGTAATGTTTTACCACCATTGTATTCAGGATGCCTAAAATCCAACCATCAGAAATTTATTCTTCTCAGTAATGTCACTTGGGTAAATGCCTCATAGGAGAAAGAAAACTCACAGTGGATAGCTTTTTCATTCTTTTGAATAGGCAGACTGTATCTCTACTTGACTATTGTTGTTGTTATGTGTCATGGAGTCGGTTCTGACTCATAGCGACCCTGTACAGGGTTTCCGAGGCTGTAAATCTTTACAGAAGCAGAAAGCCTCCTCTTTCTCCCACGGAACAGCTGGTAGTCTGGAACTACTTACTGACCTTGCAGCTCACAGCCCGATTCGTAACCACTTTGCTACCAGAGCTCCTATTACCTAAGAGTATTTTGAAGAGGAGAGAAAAGAGAGGAGACCCAGATTAGAAAATGAAACAGGGCCCTTCAGCCATTCTTCTGAATTCTACACTTCTAGACTTTCTACCCAGATGGTCAGTCCCCTCATACAAATGCTGGTTGCCTGTAATCTCTTACACAAGATTTGTATCTCCTAGTATGGTGCTGTCTTCCTGTATTCCTTTATTTATTTGTGGTCAGAACTAAAATACACAAAACCAATTTCTATTTGACACTCATTTTTACTATACTGCTTAACCCAATACATTTGTTTAAAAAAAAAAAAAAAGCCTCTAACTCTCAGTTTTCCTGCTATGATAATTGCCTGAGTGCCCCAACTGAGACCAATCTCAGATATTCTATAGTCCCTGTGGAAAAGTTGGATTTAATTACATGCTTAGATGTCAAGCCTGTGGTCTATATGCACGTATTGCCATTCTTTCTGGGCCACTGCTTCTCTCATCTTGCAGTGTCATGGGATTCCACAAAGCCGTGATAATTGTCTTTATATGAAGACAACAAGTGGGAAGAGAGAAAATGTTGGCACACAGACAAGAAAAGTTAATGAAAATATACACAACGTTTACAGAAAAACATTTGGACATTTTGCTACTAGTATTCTTTATCAGAAGATAAATTCTATAAAACAATATATCCTGCTTCTACAAAAAAACTAAATAGAAAATCTCAAACTCTATGAAGAAAATGTATTCTATGAATTTAGAATTTCATTTTTATTAATACTAGCAACAATTGTGCACTCCTGGTGTGGTGCTGTAGGATCAGCACTGGACTGTGAACCGCAAGGTCAGCAGTTCAATCCCACTAGCTGCTCCTTGGAAATCTTGTACAAAGTAACTATGAGTTGGAACTGACTCAAAAGCACTTTACAACAACAAGATCACCAATTTTATTATACTTTTATAGAGCACAGGTAGATCTAGTGTTAATTCTACATAGGTCTTACCAACTATTTGTATTTGTTTGTCAATTACAGATTATTATATTCTGAAAACATTATAGCTTTTGTAAGCAATGTCATTGTTTTTAATACTATTCAACTCTAAGCAAACTTTGGCAATTGAAACCCACTCTGGGAAATCATATACAGTGTAACTATGAGTCGGAACTGACTTGATGACATACAACAATACCACGCAATCTTAAATATTGGTGTATAAATTTTCTTCTAAGTATTTCTTTTTCTTTTTTTGTTTTTTTACTATTTTAACCATGAGAACAGAGGGGAAATCTGTTTGTTGGTTTTTTTTTTTGTTTTTTTTTTTGAGGGATAATTTTACATATATTATGGTCACCATCTTGTTTATCCCAGACTCTCCAGGATGTTGCTTCATTCAGTCACTGAATCAGTGGTGACTTGGGCTCTAATGTTTCTGGATTTAACCTGACACAGTCTTAATGACAGTGAAAGATTTGTTCCTTTCACGGCTTTCAAGAATCCAAAATATTGCTAACATACAGAAAAATCTTTGAATGTTTTTATTAGGCTCAAAGTCTTTCAATACCTCATCTCATCAATGTGTTTATTTTCACTGTATACATTATGAGATACTCCCAGTGTAAAACCAGGGGATGCTACAATAGTTTGTGGAGTATGGATTCTTCACAGTTAACATTTTCAACTTCACAGTTAACATAAGTATCAATACTCCTGAGTTTAGTTAGGTTCTCTTTCTACTGACCCTGAGTGGTGCCCCTGAATATGCTGAATGACGATGATGGATAATTTGATAATCAAACAAAACAGTATCTAATGATGCCTTGCTATTGTTGTTGTTAGGTACTGTAGACCCAAAACAACTCTATGCAAAAGAGAACAAAACACTGCTTGGTGCTGAGTCATTCTCACAATTCTTGCTACGTCTGAGCCCATTACTGCTGCAGCTGTGTCAATTCATATAGTTGGAGGTCTTCCTCTTTTTCCCTGACACTCAACTTTAGCAAGCATGGTGTCCTTCTCCAGAGATAAGTCCTCCTAATAACATGACCAAAGTGTTCTAAGGAGCATTCTAGCTGTACTTCTTCCAATACAGATTTGTTTGTCCTTCTGGAAGTCTGTGGTACCTTTAATATTCTTCTCCAATACCATAACTGAAATGCATCAATTCTTCTACAGTCTTCCTTTTTCACTGTCCAACTTTCACATGCATATGTGACTATTAAAAACACCATG
>NW_006408545.1:255488-260934 GCF_000296735.1 Chrysochloris asiatica
CATATTTCGTCTCTCATACTTCAGACATATTGTCAGTAGGGACCAGTAGCTGAAGAAGGATCTTGTTTGGTAAGGTGGAGGGTCAGAGAAAAACAGGAAAACCCCCAACGAGATGGATTGGTCAAGTGACAGCATTGATGGACTCAAGCATGGCAACAATAGTGAGGCTGACCCAGGATTAGGCATTGTTTTGTTCTGCTGTGCATAAAGTCGCTATGAGTCGGTACTGACTCATTGGCATCTAACAACAACAATAACAACAAGTTTTCAGAATTTTTCTCCCTGTATGATCCTTTACATTCATTGATATGTTTACATCAAAGAGAAGTACCCATGTATAAATATACTCTGTCAAATCTACATATATTTGGGGGTGTATCCCTAATCTCCTTCCCATACCTGTTCAATCTGCATGTCTGTCTATTCAATTGTATATCACCTTCCCCTTCACTCAACTGACACATGAATTAAATCTTTTTATGTTTAAAACAGTCTGTTCTACCTTGAAATTTACTTGACTTCCTCTCCATTTGGAAATCATGTAACTCACTATTCCCTCCTTTTAATTTGTAATAGACTTTGTTACAAATTGATATTTCTAGTTCCTTAATTTCAGTCTTGTACGTTTGTTTTACTTTGTTAATGTTGTTGTTGTTAAGTGCTGTTGAGTTGATTCTGACCCATAGTGACCCTGTATAGGGTTTCTGAGCAGCGTCTGGTGAGTTTGATTTTTTTTTTGCGTGTGTCTTCTTTTCATTTGAGTTTATTTAAACACAGTTCTCAAAGCGTGAAAATTGGCCTTCCCTTATGGTAAGCAAAGGACCTGAAAAGAATTTTAAAGTCAACAGGCAAAGTCTTCAGCTTACCTATGACACAGTATAGTAAGTAGTGTTCCCTTCTCTTATCCTGTACTTTGAAGCACCCAATATTTTTCACATGGCTAAAAGCTAGAATAAGAATACATTTGTGGTGGAATGTATAGTAACTTGCCTATGTAACTATTTGAAATACTATTATCTCCTTGTAACAACTTGAAGAAACAGCCTTTTTTAGGCATACACTGTGTAACTCTTCTCTTATTCTCTGCTATATATAATACAGATTACACAAAGGCGGACAAATGCACATTTAGATAAGCATTCAGTATTTGCTGTATTGAAATATCTTTAGTTCTAAGACTATAAGTACAGAGTTACAGAGCATTAATTTTAACACTTAGTTGCATATGTAAATATGGTACTTTTAATGAACTTGAGGAAAATACTTTTTTTTTGTCTTTAAATTTGCTACTGACAACTGAATTTCAACAGTTCTGCTAAACAATGATATGTTAGAAAGAAAAGTAAAAACCAAACTGTTTATTGTTACTTTTTTGCCATTTGGTAGCATTTTACACACAGGCTTTGATCTTCAGAATACCCTGGATTCAGTAGAAAAACCTTTAAATGAAGTGTTGTACAATACAAACTTCCCGGCAGTCAAAGAATACATGCAAAGCATACTTTTCTGAAAACACTTAACTTTGAACAAAGCACCAAACTACACAAATGCAGAATGAAAACAGCATTTCAATGCCACCAAAGTAGTCATCATCAAAGGTGTAAAAGTCACCTCACTTCACTAGGCACTGTTCACTTTCTAAACATGAGATGATAAAAAATATTGTCCACAATAAATATCCCAACTCTAGGGCAGATTTCAGGAAGTATTCAAACTACATGCTTTAATAGCGGCAAGGAGAGTATGATCCTGATCTGGAATGGAATCCTTATCCTCCACGACTATAGTAGGGAGAAGGTGACTGCCTTCTGTAAATCTGATCTCTATCTTGAGCAGCTCTCCATCCTCTTCCTCTACCACCTCCTCCTCTTTTTCTGATTGTTCCTCTAGCAGATTAGTATGGAGAGATTGTCTTCAAGATCACTAATTCAGCCTTCCATTGATTCAATTGTTCTCCTTGGGCCTTTCAGTGTACTATTTATTTCTGAAATCTTCTGGATTTCTATTTGCCATTTTGCATGTTTTAAATTTTTTTGTCATTTGTTTTTATAGTGTTTTCCTGAATTCCTCTAAAGTTTTGTCTGTTTTCCTTGATTTTGCCTTTAGCTTCCTTGATATGTCTCTCAATCTTCTGAATGTTTCAAAGTATAATTCTTTGCATTTCTTATAATGTATTTACAATTCCATTTCTTCCTCAGAATATCTTCAAGTTTTTTTTTTATTTTGGTCACTTGTTTGAACAACTATTTTGTTTCTTTAAGGGAACTGAAATTGTTTTCTCCAAGGCATTTTGGTAGTGTTTTATTTGTATTTAATTGATAGTTGTATGTTGCTATGAGCTTAGGTACTCACCACCTGTTTTCTGGAGGGTATGATAAAGAATGTGTGTCTGTGTGCGTGCAGTTCTTTGTTCACTATTTGTGTAGCACAGTTGATAGCAGGTTTAGCTAGTATCAACTGCTGTCTGTCAATGACTATGGTATAGGAGTGGAAAATGGTCATTACCCAATAAGCGGGGTGAATAAGTTATATGGCTGAGCTATATGGGCATATTGTGGGACAAAAAGAAGAAAAGAGAAGAGAGAGAAACAGAATCCAATAACAGAAAAAAAAAAAAATGAATAACAGCAAATAAAAAGAATGTAATAACTGAAAGGGAAAATAAAATGAAGAGAAAAAAGAAAGAAATGCACAATATGAAAAACTAAAGAATGAGGTAGAAAGAAGATAGTAAAGAAAAATAAACTAAGAGAAAGAATTAAAAAAGTATGAAGAGGGAAAGGAAAAAGAAAAGACAAGCAGAAGATAAGAAAAGGTGAAGCAGAGAGAGGAAGGATACCAAACAAGGGAAGTAAAAGGAACAAAAAAGGAGAACAAAGAAAGAAAAGAGAAATGTGGGGCACTACAGACCCAGAGAAGATAAAACAATGGAGAACAGGACACTCGGTATGGGTTAGCACCCTCTGCCAATCAAGAAGCTCATGGCTTGTATGGAAGGGGAGGGATAAGGACACCTGGTCCTAGTTGAAGTTCCTGCAGGCCTAAATGCTGCCTGGGGTCAAGGTTCTTGATCCAGAAATAGTTTGTGCTGGCTCAGAAGGTGACTAAAGTTAGGTTGCTTATTCCTGGAAGAAATTCTCTGGGGTCCAGAGGGCAGCTGGAGGCAGGATTGCTGGCTATAAAAGAAGTTCTTGGCCTCCCAGAGGTGTTCAGGACCTAACACTAAGTGTTTTGCTGGTCTGATCAGATGAGAAAGTGTCCAGACTTCTCCACATATGGGGGAAATTCTTACCTCTAAGTGCTATTCTAACCCCAGGTAGGATAGGAGTTGTTACCAACCAATTTGCAGGTGAGGATGGGGGCTGACCACACTTCTGGTCACCAGAAGGATGTAGGGAACAAGAGAAGATCCCACCTTTCGCATTTCCAGCCACTGAAGTATGTCTGTGTTGTCAAGCCACTCTCTCTATGGAACTCTGCTTGCAAAAGTTCAAAATGGCTGTGCTGTGTCAGTCCAGCTGACAGTTCATCATTTGTCTCCCCTTGCACTGCTTTGATTCAGCTTCTTTTTCTAGTCAGTATTCAATCTATTTCTTTATCCTTTCCTATGAAGCTTAAGGTTCTAAGATTATCATTTATATCTGTTGCATTTGGTCTGTAGTATCTTTGCTTTGATGGTCTCTGTGGTGTATCTACCAAGTCCACAATCTTTGGGAGCTAGTTTTTAATATCAACATTCAACTGGGTTTGTAGAAACATAAATCCATGGTTATTAAGTGAAAATTGTAGTAATTTTTTATGAGACAAAAAAAAATCATTGGTCTATTTTACCAGTAAAAGTCTCATTCCAAGGAATACTTTTCCAGAAACTTGAAAAAGAAAAGACAATAATAGAGGCAAAAAAACTGAACACTTTTCTCCCACCCAAGTCCTATCATTAATTTGGCTGATTTTCTATATGAATTCAGTCTCTTAATGTCTAAATACCTTAAGCAGTTGCCTTTGGTTCTTTTCCAATTTTTCTTTGAATATGATAAGTTTGGACCTGCTCTTTGTATCTTCCCCTCACCTAAAAGTTTTCCAACTTTCAAATTCATATTTATTTATCCTTTATTGACCCTTTTACTTACACTTTATTCACCCTCATTTATTTTTCCTTTTAACATATACTTTTTTCACATCTCACTATATATTAGAACCTGGTGGTGTTGAAGATAAACAATGGACTGCTAACCACAAGATGAGCAGTTCAAACCCACCAGTCATTCTGTGGGAAAAAGATGAGGCTTTCTGCTCCCATATCTCTACAGCGTCACTATAAGTCAGAATTGGCTTAATGCCAGCGAGTTTGTTTTCTTGTTTCTTGGTTTGTTTGTTTTTCATTATGTTAGACAGGAGCCCTGGTGGTGCAGTGCTCAAGAGCTTGGATTCTAACCGATGTTCCACCATGTTCACTCAATTCACAATAAAAACGTTAAAAAAAAAAAAAAGTGTTTAGATTTTACCTGAAAGATCAGTTAGTTTGAACCTACCAGTTACTTCCTGGCAGAAAAATGTGATAGTCTGTTTTCATAAAGATTACTGGTTGCCATCAAATCAGTTAAGACTCAGAGACACTTAAGACAGAGTAGGACTACTTTGTAGGGTTGTGAAGGCTGCAATATTTATGCAAACAGGACTGCCACAACTTTCTTCTCTGAAGAAGCTGGTAGGTTTGAACAGCAGACCTTTCAGTTAGTAATTGAATGCTTTAATCATACACCATCAGGGTTTCTTGGAAATTCTGTTCTCTAGAGTTACCATGAGTTGAAATCTACGTAATAGCAATGGATTTTATATGTCAGATAGTGTTATAGACACTAGAATAATGTGAGAAACAGGAAACACACTCTAAAGGAAAGCAGAAGTAAACCAAGAATTAACAAGACACTTTCTGATAGTAATGGTGCTATAAAAGAAATGTAGGGGAGTGAAGTGACAGCTAATAATCCTATCAGGAGAAGGGGAGTCACTTTACCTAAGCTGGATTAGGGTAACTCTCTCTGAGGAAGGTTCATACGAAGTGGGATATAAAGATTAGAAGGAGTCATGCAAAATGGCAGAAGAAAAGGCTATCTAGGCAAGACAACAGCGTGTGCTAATTCCTTAAGTCAGGAAAAAATTATGACTTGTTTCAAGAACAAAAGTGGAAAAGAGATTAATATAGAGTAGAATATAGAAATAGAACATACAAAGAAAGAGAGATCATTATACAAGATTGTTGGTAAGTGCCATCAAGTCGATTCCGATCCATAGTGACCCTGTATAGGGTTTCCAAGGAGCAGCTGGTGAGCTTGAACCACCGATCTTGCAGTTCAAACGGCTTTGCAGTCTGGTGCATTAACCCACAGTGCCACACCAGGACTCCTATACAAGACTGTTGTTGTTGTTGTTAAGTGCCGTCGAG
>NW_006408545.1:261034-261839 GCF_000296735.1 Chrysochloris asiatica
CAGGTTCCTTATGAGCACATTGAAGAGTTCTGGAATACACATTTTTCACAATGTTATCCATAGTTTTTCATAATCCACAAAAGCTTTTGCATGGTCAATAAAGCATAAGTAATCAGCTTTCTGGTATTCTGCTTTGACATATAGGATCATTTTCTTATGTACAACCTTAAGTCAATGGAACTTGTCCTTTCTTGCTCTATGTAATGCTTTTCATAATTCATGGTTCTGCTACTTTTGTATGTGTGTGTGTTTTGCTGATTTTTGTTGTTGGTCACAGTTAATTGTATTTTTCATGTTTTTTCTGTCTAAAACTATAAATACTACATATGAAAAAAAAAATGCAAAAAAGGAAATATTCCCAAAGTGATTTCAAAATCAAATTTATTTTTCTGTAATTTGATTTATAGGTAATGCTGGAGAATGAATTGGGAAATGTTTTAAAATAACTCCTAATTACAAACAGATACAAATATAAGTTTGGACATGGCATTCAGGCAGCTGATTATGTTGGAAAGGCAATTGCATGCTTACAAGTTGTTATTGTTAGGTGCCATTGAGTAAGTACCAACTCATAACAACCCTATGCACAATAGAATGAAACATTACCAGGTCCTGGGCCAATCTCACAATTGTTGCTAGATTTGAGCCCATTGATGCCACTTTGCCAATCCATCTCGCTGGGGTCTTCCTCTTTTTCTCTGAATCTCCACCTCACCAAATATGATATCCTTCTCCAGTGACTGGTCCCTCCTGACAATATGTCCAAAGTATGAGAGATGAAGTTTGGCCATCCGGCCTCCAAGGA
>NW_006408545.1:273639-292162 GCF_000296735.1 Chrysochloris asiatica
GCTACCAGATAAGCAGAGGCTTACAGAGTATGGTTTTAAAAAATTGATTTTATTCTAAATAAAATGAAAAGCTTTTACAGGATGTTTAATTGGAGAACAACCTGATCTTGTTTGTATTGTCAAATGATTACATTCTTTTGTGCAAGTCACATTATCGAAAGGTAAGAGTAGAAAGTGGGACCCAAAGAGAAGGCTTTTTACAAGATGTCCAGACAAAGAACAATGTAGATATGGTGGAAGTGGAAGAAGATACGTGTATGGATTTGAGATATACAAGGGGGCTTCAAAGAATTCATGGAAAATTGAATTAAAAGATAATGGAATTACTTTATGAACTTTCTGAAGCCCCTGGTATTTTTAGAAATATAACTAAGATTTGCTCTTGGATTGAACATAGAATTTAAGAGTGGAGGCAATGATGGGTCTTAAATTTTTCCTGAGCAGCTTGGAGGACAGAGTTGTTTTGTTTTGAAATGAGAAAGATTAGACATTGGAATTGAGGATTAGAAGGTAAACCAATTGTACCATTTGAAGTATGGTAAATTTCAGCTGCTCCATTCAAATGGAAACAAATATCCAGTAGACAGTAAGCTACGTGAGACTAATTTTCAGTTAATCAATATGAACAATTGTTATGTATCAAGGATTGAGCAAGGAGTGGTTGAGAAAACTGGGGCAGAGTCACACAATAGTAACAAGGCTAAAGAAGCTCCATATTGCCCTGAAAATCTCTGCCTGTACAACTCAGTGCTTTCTGGCACAAGAACAGGAAAAAGAGAGAAACTAACTTCTACTCTTCATCAAATATGTGCCAAGCATTGCTAGACCATTTTAATGTACTGTTGTTGTTTTTGTGGTCCAAACTGACCTTGAGATCCATTGCAGTATCCTGCAGTACCACACCAGGACTAATGCTAAATAATTCTTACATTAACTCACTGAGGTGTGATTGCTCCCATCTTATGGATAGTGAACATACATGAAACAGTTGACAAATAGGGAATGGATGTAGAAATCAAAGTGTCTATCAGCTCTCATGCTGCTAGTTCTGCACTGGGAAATATGAATGTGTCCTGTGGCCAAATGCATATCCCAATACTTCCACCAATGTCTCACTTTAGGATAATCCACCCAAAGGATATTCCAATTCTGTCAACAAACTTCTACATAAAATCTTACTTCTTGTCTCTTTAAGAGGAGATTTTACTTCTTGGCGCCAGAAACGAGGATCGACAGAAAATGATGGGTCTCCCAATTTGCCTCTAGAACATGTAACTTACTGTTAAAAGCAGGAATGTAACAGAACAGATCCTCGCCTATAAAGGAAACTCTGCCAAAGGCTGCCAGTCTCATGGTCTGCTCACGGTCAGATAAAACAACTATCCTGTTATAAAAACGAGAGAACAAGGGGAAAAAGAGCCCACATGTATCACTCTGTAGTAATCCCCCAATAAAAACAGGGGAGGAATTAATTATTGCTGACAGCTTGGGCTTCGGAGTTCTTTTCTTTCTTATTTGTATATTCCTTGACTATATTATGTTGTTGTTGTTGTTAAGTACCGTGGAGTTGGTTCCGACTCATAGTGACCATGCACAGGGTTTCAGAGGCTGTAAATCTTTATGTAAGCAGAAAGCCTCATCTTTTTCTCATGGAACAGCTGGTAGTTTTGAACTGCCAACCTTGAGGTTAGCAGCCCGATTCGTAACCACTGCGCTACCAGAGCTCCTTTGACTACATTATAGTGAACATCTGTTTTTACTAAGATAATACTGTGAATGTCTCTGTCCTGTTTTTTTCTTACAAAACCTTTTCACGTATTCTTCCTTGTATTTGAGTATCTGTTCTGCTTCTATTCGGCCTAGCAGATAGAAAACCATCAATATTTATCATTCAAAGTCAAATGGAAGTATTACTTGTTCTTTAAGTTATCCTCTGACCTGCCCTGAAACAATTATCAGTGTACCTACCATGTTGTTGTTTAAGCGCCGTTGAGTCACTTCCGAATCCTAGCGACCATGTATAGGATTCCAAGGAGCAGCTGGTGAGCTGGAACCACCAACCTTGTGGTTCAAACCAACCTTGAAGTCCATCACATTAATCCACAGCACCACAGCAAGACTCTGTATTTACCATAAACTCTGTTTATTTACTTGTCTTTCTTCCACACTAGCTAGGTTGTCTGTTTCTTGGAGTCCTTGGTCTCATCTTGCATCCACAGGACCACAATAATGCCAACATATAGTATATTCAAAACATTTTATTGAACTGAATTAAATATTATTTCCTAACTGGATGAGAATGGGCTAATAAGGAAAACAGCTGTACAAAAGATTCAAGGGTGTCATCCTAATGATTCATATCTCTTATTTATATGACTTTCTTTTAACTTGAATTTGGAGAAACGTAGTATCCTAAACACTTCAGAGAATTAGGAGATGGCCACTAGCCCAGAGAACAGGGTTTGCTTACTGATGAAACTTTACCACAACTTTTCCTTCGTAGCCTTTGTATTTGAAACAAAGCTGCTTTCAAGACAGAACTCTCTGCTCTCTAAAAGAACACAGACAATTGGCAATCTCCTCTGTTTTGGTGTATTTTTAATTCAAGCATTGCAGTATATTTTGATTTCACTAAAAAAAAAAAAAAAAGAGAGAGAGAAATGCACACAGAGCTAGGAATTTCATATTCACCTCAACTTAGAAGTGTACATTATTAATATGTCAATGAAATTTTTTATTTGGACATTTAAAGAAAAAAAAAAAAAACTTGTTGTAAAGCAGTGGCACAGCACTTGGCTTTTCTGGTAAAAGGGAAGTTTTTGAAGAAGTATTGTGCATGGTAATTGGGAGCCCTGATTCAGAGCTTGATTTCTAAATCAGTAGCCTAGCTCCAACAGTTTCTTGTAAATTGATTCTGAGAAACTCCTTTGATTTCTCTGGCCTTAGTTTCCTCATTTTTAGGAAGAAAACATCTCATACCATTGTTGTCAGATTTTAATATGAAGTATAATTACTATTGATTGACAATAGTAAACATAAATCAGTGATTAGATGAAAGTAACACTGAGTGTTGGCAATTATTAATGTTCTTATATTGAAGGTGGAATTCACCTAATTTAGAATGCTTTTAAGGAGCCTGATGTCACTAAAATGTATGTCATTTGAATCCACTTGCTGTTCAGAGGTAAAAGATCTGGTACTACTTGCAATCTTTACCTCCATATGCATATGCCCATCTTCCATCTCTCTCTTGTCTCTGTCATATTGGATTAGGGGCCCACCCTGGTCCAATATGACATCACCTTTACTAATTATATCTGCAAGGGCCTTATTTCAAAAAAAGGTTATATTCTGAAGTTCTATGGGAGGACTTGAACTTTGGGGGACACCCTTTAACCCTGTACACTCACCTTACAATTCTCTCTTTAAATTGCTTTACCAGGCTCGTTTTGCCACTATCCAACTGAAGCTACTTTTGTCAAAGTAACTTTTGTTTATTTTCATATTATATAATCCATGAATCAATTTTAGAAATCATTTTGGAAACCCTATAGTTCAGTTCTACTCTGTCCTATAGGATCAGTGTGAGTTGAAATCTATACAACGGCAATGAATTTCATGTCAGGTGGTGTTATAGACACTAGGATAATGTAATGACCAAGAAATATGCTAACAATAAGATAATTTCCTATAGTAATAATTACTATAAAGAAAATGTAGGAGAGCATCAATAACATTTGACACAGATGTCTCTCCCTAGCCAAACACTTCTCTTTGCATTTTGGCCAGGGCAATCTTCTGTCCCCGACTCCTACTTTTTCTCAATCTCTTTCACTGGTTCCTTGTTTCTGAGAGTCTTTTAATGTTGCTTGTCCTCCAGGGAATAGTCTTCTTACTTTCCCTAAATGATTTTATCTACTATGAGGAATTTAAATGTCATCTTTATACTGATGATTCCCAAATTTATTTCTTTTGTTGTGATGATTTTAAAAAAGATTCAGAGTTTTTTTGTTTTATTTTGTTTTTCCCTACCTCGGACTGAAGAGGGAGTCTAATTCCTCTCTCATTGAATCTGAACCAATCTTGATGATCCATTTTTAGTGAACAGAGAAGGCACTAGTAAAATTGTAGGATTCCTGATATGAGAGTAGAAAAGGACAATATAGTTCACCCTGGCTCTCTTTCTTTCTCTTGGGTTGTACATCCTTGGAATCCAACCACCAGATTTCAAGGAAGCGAAGTTCTCATATGGAAAGGCCACATGTAAGAGTGCCAGCGTAATCCCAAAAGATGGCTGATGACCACCATAATCAACCACCAGACATGTGGGTATTCAAGGCTTTAGTGTTGTCCCAGATGATGCCAAATAAAACAGAAACAAGTCTCTATTAAACCCTACTCCAGTTGTAGACTCATGGATAAAATAAATGTTGCTGTTGTTTTAAGTTGATAAGCTTTGTGTGGTAGTTCTGGTATAGAGCTGTAGGATCAGGATAAGTACTGGACTGCTAACCATAAAGTTGGCGGTTCAAATCACCCAGTAGCTCCTTAGAAGCCTTATACCAGGTCAGTATAAGTTGGAACAGACTCAAAAGCACACCCACAACAACGACAACGTGAGAGTTGGGGAGGGGTGTTGGGGGGGGTAGTTTTGTAACAACAGACATCCAAAAACACTTAGGCCAGTGTCTAATACTCCTTTGTACTCAAGAACCTACATATACTCAATATCCTCACCTTGATGTATTATAGGAAATTGAACTTTATATGGCAAAATGAATAAATAACTCATGATTCCGCCACAGACTCCACTTCTCCCCATCCTTCTTTAATTTCATCAGAGCTTCAACCTGTTGTTCACTCAGAAAGCTACACATCCAATTCTTCAGCAAATATTGTAGTAACGACCTTCAAAATATACTAAGGTGGACTTTTTTCATTTCTGTCTCCCTATCACCTCATTTGTTCAAAATAACCATCATCTTTTGTAATGTATAAACTATTACAATAATCTACAGTCTATTTTAGTTTATTTATCTGCTTACAGTCTATTCACTGTAGACTGCCAACAGGCTTGTAAGGATTCTTATCACACTTATCATAATGGCTGGTTCCTTACAGAGGTCTACAAGGCCACATTTGAATGAGTGCCTGCCTCTCTCTGCAATTTTCATCCTACGAGTGATCTCATGTTCCATTGACTCATTTGTTCCTGATTCCTCTGGCTCATTCACTCCTGGTTCCCTTGGCTCAGGCTTTTGTCACAGTGGCCTTTTCGCCTGACTGGCTGGTTTTTATTTGTATGGAAGGTTCTTTCTCCAAAATTATATGACTTCTTTATTCAGGACATTAGGGTCTCTACTCATCTACTTAAAGAGACTTTCCTCTACATACTAAACACTCCCTTCAGATCTTTGCACTCTATATACTTGTGTGTTGTTTTTTTTTCTCTTAAAGAATTTTTGATCTCCAAAACATTTATTTGTTTACTGTTTTTGTCATTGTTGTCCATTGAGTTGGTTCCAAGTCATAGCAATTCTATGGACTGCTGAACGAAACACTACCCAGTCCTGTGCCACTCTCTCAATCATCACTATATTTGAGTCCATTGTTGCTGCCACTGGGTCAATTCATCTCCTTGGGAGTTTTCTCTTTTTGGCTGAATCCTCCACTTTTCACTTTTTAATATCTCCTGAATTAGAACATAGTTTTTCTGAGGACTGGGTCTTTTACTATCGTTTATATTGCTATAGTCCTCAGTGCTGAGAGCAGTGCATGCCACAGATGTGGTCAATTTATATATTGTTATTGTTGTGAAATTCTGGCAAATAGGTTAAAACTCATAATTACTCTGTATAGGGTTTCTGAGGAGTGGTTGGTGGGTTGGAACTGCTGACCTTGTGATTAGCAGTCCAGTGCTTATCTTACAGCATCTAATAAGCAAACAAACTTTATTCAATAAAGAAATTGTTCAACCTATTCAGACATGATTTCTGTTAATTAGCTTGGGCTTCAAAATATGGATTGTACATTTGTAATACTCAAATTAGTTTCATCAAGGAGGAATTGTTTCCCATATAATGAGTGTTTCCTTGCTGAATTGGTTTGACCCTAGATTATTTTGAAACATTGTTGAGTATGCTGTCTCATGAGTGCCTTGGGTATAATAACAATTGGACCATAAATATATAATGCATCAATATAATTGTTCATTTTTGCCCAAGAGTTATTTTTATTTATATTACATTTTAATTGCTGTATTACACATGATGTTTAACTTGTTCAGATATTGTCAAGAATTGTGAAGGGTCTAAGATATTATCGAGCTAACAAGATAGCCTGCCACAGACTGATGGATGTTGACAGAAAAATGAGACTTGGATGAGAACTATAAGACAGTTTATTACAATAGCAGTAGATATTGTCTTTTACTGGTTACCTAAGTCTTAGTTTCAAGATATCAACATGATAAAGACTGGCTGCGGTCTGTAAATGCATTATAGGAGAGAAATCCCAGGCTTGGAAAACTACAATTTTTTATAGTGGGTTGCAAGAAAATCTGCACAATGGTTTTACCAAAGAGACAGTATCTTCATTAAAGTGAACAGCAAGCAAAAAATCTCCTCTTGCCCAAAGGGAAACACTATTTCTCTTTTTCAAGGCTGGTTTATGAAATATCATTGAAAAGATAGTCCAGAAAAAAAGTTCATATAATATGAACAAATGGTAGATACTTCTGAAACTGTCTTCCAGAAGATCATTTCCTTGTATTTTTAAATGGAGACTTTTTCTTAAAGCAGTTGATTAATAAAAACATCTTGAAAAGAGCCATCAGAAAAATTATGCACCATTACTTCAAAAATACTACAGAAATATTAAAATATTATTACATCACATTAAGTAGCATCTCAGTTTTAATTCAACTGTAGGTTGTCCTGGTGTGGCTCTATATGGTAAGTACTGAACTACTACTAACCACAAGGTCAGTGGTTCAAACTCACTTCTTGTGCTTTGAAAACCCTATACAGAATTGCTGTGACTTGGAATTAACTAGATGACACTTAACAACAACAACGCAAGTCATTAAGCAATTTTGTTTTAGTTATATTAAATAAGTAGGCATTCATCACAGAGCAAGAATTCTAGAAATCTTACATCACTGGTACATTGGCTTATCAATGAATCACATGCTTAAATTAGATTTGATAAAGGAAGAAAGGAAACAGAAAGGAAAGAAGGGAGGGATAGAGGGAGAGTGGGGAAAAGGGAGGGAAAGGAGTGGAGAGAAAAATGAGGGAGGGAGAGAAGGCAAGGAAGGAAAGAAAAAGGAAAGTTCCTTAATATTTAAAATCATTTTGAGATCTATGCATCATGACATTATAAACAAGAGCAGGGATTCTGGAACCACACACCTGAGTTTGAGTCCCAGCCCATTTCCCTATTAGCTATAAACTCTGAGTATGCTATTTGTCTTTAGCATGGCTCAAGTTCCTCATCTATAAAATGAAAATAATATAAGCACTTGCTCCATTGGAGTTTCTGAAGATTGGATTAATCAGCTCAACAAACAACTTGGAATTGTGTCTATCTTGTAGTTATTGTTACTAATATTGATTCATCTCCTATTGATACTACTCCCAAACCAAATATGTCAACTGTTTTTTTTAGTGTGTATCTTTGGGGTATTTCTTATAAATGATTGTTTTGATGAGGTGATAATGAGCATACCAATTAAAAGAAAGTTGTACTCATAGAGATAGTTATACTCAAGGGTGGTGCAAATGGTTAAGTGCTGGGCTACTAACTTAAAGACCGGCAGTTCGAACCCACCCAAAGGTGCCTGGTGTACCACGCTTTGATAAATGCTCATTAACAACCTGAATATACAGATGTCACAGCCTTGCTTACTGAAAGACAAGAGGATTTGAAGCATTTACTGATGAAGACTAAGAGTACAGTCTTCTATTCTTCTAAAGAAAGCACAAGTCTTCATCACTGGACAAATAAGCAACTTCAAGGCAAATGGAGAAAATACCAAAGCTGTCAAGGATTTAATTTTACTTGCATCCACAATCAATACTCATAGAAGGAGCAGTCAAGAACTTAAATGACATATTGCATTGGGCAAATCCACTTCAAAAGATCTCTATAAAATGTTCATAAGAAAAGATATTACTTTGAAACTAAGATGCACCATGATATTTTGAGAACTAACCCAAACCCATGGTATTTTCAATTGCCTCAGATGCATTCAAAAACTGGAAAATGATTAAGGAAGACTACAGAAGAACTGGTGCATTTAAATTATGATGCTGGAGAAGAATATTAAATATACATGGACTACTAAAGGAAGAAGGAGTCCTGGTGTGGTACTGTAGGTTAATGCACCGGACCACGAGATTTAAACTGTAAGGTTGGTAATTCAAACTCACCAGTTGCTCCTTGGAAACCCTAAACAGAGTCGCTATGAGTCAGAACTGATTCAACAGCATTAATAACAATAACTAAAAGAATAAATGAATATATCTTGGGAGAAACACAGAATACTTAAAAGAGAGGATGGTGAGACTTTGTCTCACATACTTTGAGCATACCGTCAGGAAGGACCAGTCAGTTACTAGAGAAGAACATCAGGCTTTGTAGAGAGTCAGCAAAAAAGAAGAATAACCTCAATGAGATAGTTGAAGAATGGACTCAAACATAGAAATGATTGTGAGGATGTTGCAGGAATGGGCAATGCTGTGCATAGGTTGGCTACGAGGTAGAACAAACTCAATAGCACCTAACAATAGTAACAAGAGAAGATCACTGACATTTGAAAACTAATATAAAACTCTTGGTCAGATATTTACCCTGACCAGTTTCCTCTAATAGAAAACAAGATTTAATGACATTTCCAGGACTTTATCAAATAGGTGAGAATTTATTTCAGAAATTGTCAGTATATCCTCTTTGTTTTACAGATAAAGACCTTCTGGGCAAAGGGTGAAAATCACTTACCAATGCTGAATTTGGAAAGCATCGGGTCTCTAGATTATCAGGTTCTCTATATTGGATAAGTATAGACCTCTTTAGGTGCTACATTTCCCTCCCTAATATCAAGCTAGCATTTCTGTATTTGTAAACACTTCTTCTTTCTGTTTCCATCAAAATGTATTTGGGATATTGAATGAAAATTCTTTAAATTCCAGTATTATAGAGATGACAATATAGTAAGAAATTTAAAGATAAAGCATCTCACAGATGATGGATTTTTATTATTCTGAATTTTGCCTATTTTCTTCTAGATATAGCTAATTGGAAAAGATACATAGATGTTTTGGCTTTAATATTTTAGGGAACAGACTAGTGCTTGAAAACATTTAAGTATTGCTGAAACAATAACATTCCTAACTTGGTGGTCATGGTGGTGACTGTGTGCTGTGAAGTTGGCTCCAATTCATAGCTACTCTGTATAGGGTTTCCAAAGCTATAAATCTTTATGAGAGGAGAAAAGCTCATCTTTCTCCTGCAGAGTGGCTGGTAGATTCAAAATGCTGACCTTAAAGTTAGCAGCCCAACTCCTAACCCGGTAAGCTACCAGGTCTCCTTACTCATTTGTTTAATGTCAGAAAATAGTACCATTTTATTTCAAACAATGTTAACCTTCTAAGCTTGCATCCAATTGGTCTGGCATTGATCCCTGATGTGGCCATAAGTCTGTCATTCCCTGATGGCTATCCCAGGCTGCTTACATTCCACACGGGAGCTGTACGTGGAAGGTAAAATGTGCTCCATGACACTGTGACATTGTCTGGAGAAGGATGTGAATGCCTTATGAACGTTCCCACGCAGAAACCTGACCTCTGTTCATCACAAACAGGAACTTATTTCTTTTTTGCTTTTTTTAAACCGGAAGGTAGAGTGAGAGAGGAAACATTGTTGATGATTTCTGGGAGAAGAACTGTTGGAAGTCCAGTTTGCTGGCTCTCGGAACAATTATGGGAAGCCCCGCAGAGCATGTCCTTTTACTCAGAATAATGAAAAGCACTTCCACTCCTTTGCGGAAACAGCAGTTCAAAGACAGGACACAGAGTCCCTAAGTTCTGGCAGCTTTTAAATAAAACATTGGTGTTTTTTTTCCTTCACTAATAGGTTAATTAAATTGGTGAAATATGGGTCTCATTTACATTCCACCATGTTATTAGCTTTTAGAAATAAGGCAGTTAGCGTATCTGGATCCAGTCATTTATTCAATAAATACACACTAGTTACTTTCTCTGCATTGAGTAAAGTATGAAAATGAATTAGATAGTCACCCTGCTTTCAAGAAATGTGTAGTCTAGACAGATCTGTGCGTTAAAAATCACTCCATTCTGGAAAACAACGGAACAATAAAAAATCAAATTATTATATATAAGCAATCTTTCTCCTTTTTCCAGAGAAATTCTCATACAAATCCTAAGGGACCATGAACTCTGATCTTCATTTCAGTCCTTTTTAAATTAACGTAAATTGGAAAGACGATAGACGTTCCCATCATTCTACTTAAAAGCAAATAACTAGATAATAACATAAGTATGTCTTAAAGCACAAAATGTTGTTGCTTTTAAGTGCTATCAAATCAGTTCTGACCCATAGTGACCTATACAGAGCTTCTGTGGGAGCAGAAAGCCTTATCTTTCGATCAGCAGCTGATGGGCTCGAACCGCCGACCTTGAGTTTCTCAGGCCAGTGTTTATCTTATGGAGCGATCACATTCTTAAAACACACATTGTTGTTGTTTATGATAAGTGCCACCGAGTAGGTTTCAACTCATAGCAACCCTGTATAGGGTTTCCGATGGGTGGCTGGTAAGCTTGAACCTCTGACCATGTGGTTCAAACCAACCTTGCAGTCCAGCTCATTAACCCATAGTGCCACACCAGGACTCCCTTAAAACACATTATTGTTGTTGTCAAGTGCGGCCAAGTCTGTTCTGACCCACAGCAACCTTTCTGAGGAACAATTGGTGACCTTGAACCACCGAAACTGTGATTCAAACCGACTTTGCAGTCTAGCACATTAATCTGCAGTGCCACACCAGTACACCTTAAAACACATAGTGCTGAGAAAATTACAAAATAAGAAAGAAAAATCTATAGCAATACCACATACATAAACTAAAATACAGGCACAAAAGGCAACAATGCCCATTACAAGAATACACAAAAATAAAAGGACACATAAAAGCCACATTAAAATGATGGTTTATGGCTAAGTGGGAGTCATGGGAATAGAGACAGTCAATGAAAAGTGGTCAGATAAATACATGCATAATAAGACAAGATAGAGGTCTTTATAGACCACTGATGATTATAGAATACAAATTGAGGAGTATGTATAACTCAACTGTCAATCAAATTTCTAAACTTGACAAGAATAGAAAAAAGATGATTATATATGAAGCAATTGGTGTGATTAGAATGCTATGTCACTGCAGAGAAAAGTAAGTCTTAGGCAATCTGGGGAAACATCCTGGAGGAGCTGACATCTAGACTGAGTCTTAGATACCTAATCTCACAGCTGTAGCTATTTTGATACTCCAGGACATACTGGTTCAGCCTTGTCCTTGAACTGGAATTGAACCCTGCCCAAAGTAAGAAATAATTTAAGACCCAACCCCGTGCTCAGTAATATTGATGATACATCATTTTACTAATCAAAATAAGTAGGATGGCTGCTATTGTAGATTAGGAAACAGAAGTTCAAAGAGCAATTGTCCTCAGAGTCTCACCTGGGTTTGGAGTGCGGAGGTGGAGCACTACAATGTCCAGAGCTGATTCCCTCCACCAAGTTTCCTCTATCTCACTCAATGCTCTAAGAGAGAAACCTATCTTTGCCATCCATCTCTGATTTTATGCCCCAGGATCTATACCTAGGTTTCCGCGTTGGTTCTTAGTCATAATACGCATCTTTACATTTCCCTTGTAACAATTAGGTTCCTGGTTTACTCCATTGTGGCCTAACCAAGTAAGACCCACTACTCAATTCCTTGATTCTGGAATTATACAGTGCTTGGTTCTACCCAGATTCCTCTGAAACCAGAATCCTGCCACCTGCATGCACAGCCACCCAGCTGAGACCCCTATCTGATGCTAGCAGTTTCTCATGGAGAGATTCACCTATTCTGCCTTGTTACACCTCTCTCTTGTTCTCTTGCCTCTTAACATCCATCAGTGTATACTTAGCATATTAGTCTCTTAGTGATTGCTCTGTCTGTCAATCTGATTTTTCTCCTGCACAATGATGCTGTGGTTGCACTCAAGTATATCTGACACAAGCATAGGTGATATATGCAGGGGCTTTGCAGTCAGGCTTCATGGGTGAAAATACAGATGTAGATTTAAATCATTGACAGGCATAGCAGGTTAGGTAACTTTGGTGTCTCAGTTCTTTCAACCTTTAGAATGAGAGGTGAATATTATATCTTAAGCTCAGAGCTTTTGTAAGTATTAGAAAATATTTGCACAAAGCAAATGCTCTGGAAAAGTTAGTCATGTTGTTATTATTGCCATGAATTTCTCCTCAATGGGATGCCTGTCTCATTCTGAATAACTAAAAGTTCTAGCCCTGAGAGTAACTGCACTGCCAGGATGATATATTTTCTTTCTTCTTACTTTCCTTTGTTTCTGCCTACTTCACTAAAAAGAATTGCCTTTTGCGGACTGAAATGCAGTGTAGTATGAAGAGGCCAGAATCTGATTCCAGGTGACCTGGGTCGAAGTCACAGTTGCACCTTCCTCTCTGTGTGGTGCTGGGGAAGTTTATCTCTCTTGGCTGATTTCCCTGGTTATGGAATGGAAATAATAATGACCTCTAACTCCCAGGATAGTTGTGAGAATTCAGCAAGGTTAAGCTCATGAAAGCTCTTCATAAATGGTGTTATGCTAATATTGACTACTTTTGTTTTCTATGGCGTCATGGTGTGGCATTGTGGCACAGTGGACTGGCATTGTGGCACAGTAGGATGTGTAGTGGACTGTTAACTGCAAGGTCAACAGTTCAAACCCACTAGTCTATCCTTAGAAATCCTATACGGGGTCACTGTAAGTCAGAATGAACACGATAAAAACAACATACTTCTTTCTCATTTGTTTCAGGCTACTAGAAACTACATCATCATACTTCCTGCAGTCAGTGAGATATAACCGTGGTTCTAATTCTAGGATTTTAACTAACTAGCCCAATTCATTGTAATGCTTAAGAGAAGTAGTGTATAGTGTGAAATCTATCATTAATGCATTATCTTTTAAGTGTGAAAAGCCTGCATGACACACATACACATACACAAATTTAATGTTTTATTTCTATTTCTCAAGAACAAATTACCCTTCATCAATTAATAGAAACAAGAAACTCTGTTATCATTGTTAGGTGCTGTCAAGTTGGTTCCAATGAGTAGCAGCTCTATGCACAATAGAATGAAACACTGTCCAATCCTGTGCCATCTTCACAACTGGCAATATGTTTCAGCCCATTGTTGTGTCACTGTTTCAATTCATCCATTAGGATTCTTCCTCTTTTTCCCTGACTCCCCACTGCTCCAAATATAGTGTCCTTTTGCAAAGACTAGCCCCTTCTACCACCACTCGTCTATCATTTTGTAGTACTGTGGCAACTCATATGTTGCTATGATTCTTGAAGCTATGCCACTGCTATTTTAAATGCCAGCAGAGTCACCCATGGTGGACAGGTTTCAGATGAGCTTCCAGACTAAGACAGATTAGAAAGGAGGAGAGATGGACTACTTCAGAATATTTAGTCACTGAAAACCTTGTGAATAGAAGTGGCACAGTGTCAGATAGGACCAGAATATTGAATATCAGAACATGATGAAGATCACCAGAGTACTGTCAAGTATAGTGTAGAAATATGAGCACCTCAGGTTGGAAGGTATTCAAAATAAAACTGGAAAAGAGCTGCCTCCTCACAGTAGAGTTGACGTTGATGATGCAAATGGAGTAAAACTTCTGAGACTTCCATTTGCTGATGGGGCACAACTCAAAATGGAGAGAAACAGCTATAAACATGTGTTAATAATTAGAACATGCAATGTATGAAGCATGATCCCAGGAAAATTGGAAGTTGTTTAAAATGAAATGTAATACATAAATAGCAATATCCTAGGTATTAGTGAGCTGAAATAGACTGGTACTGGCAATTTTGAATCTGATAATCATATGGTTGTCAGATGACAAACTGAAGAGGGATGGCATTGCATTCATCATCGAGCATTTCAATATCTATCTTGAAGCATAATGTTGTCTATAGTAGAATAATATCAATATGTCTACAAGCGAATACAACTATTATTCAAATTTACACACCAGTCACTAAAGTTAGTAGTGATGAAATTGAAGAATTCTGTCAACTTCTTCAGTCTGAAATTGATCAAACATGCAGTTAATATTTATTGATAACTACTGGCAATTGGAATGCAAAGGTTGGAAACAAAGTGGAAAGCTCTGTTGTTGGAAAATATGGTCTTGGTTATAGAAACAGTGCTTTAGATAATTCAAACATAGCTACAACAGTACGTTGACAGGGAAATGTCAGAGGTTCAAGCCAGATTCCGATGAGGATGTGGAATGAGGTATATCAATGCTGACATCAGATGGAGCTTGTCTGAAAGCTGAGAAATACCAGAAAGATGTTTACCTGTATTTTATTGAGTATGCAAAAACTTGCAAATGTGTAGATCATGACAAGCTATGGACCACATTATGGAAAATAAATATTCCAGATAGTTGTTTGAACAGTACAAGGGAACACTGAATTTTTTAATATTAAGCAAGTTTTGTACAAGAGTTGTATTTTTTTCCCATACTTATTCAATCTGTGTGCTGAGCAAATAATTTGAGAAGCTTCAATGTATGGAGAAGGATGAGGCATTAGGACTGGAGGAGGACTCATTACCAACTTGCAATAGGCAGATGAATAGACAGTCCATGGTACTTTCAATATTCTTCTACAACATCATATTGCAATTTCAATATTCTTCTGCAGCATCATAATTTAAATTCAAATTCTTTGATTGACTTCCTTATTCACTGTCCAACTTTCAGATACATATGAGGTGATTGAAAATATCAAGACTAGGATCCTCAAAGTGAGACTTCTTTGCTCTTAATACTTTAAAGAGGTTTTATCAAGCAGATATTCCTAATGTAATCAAATTCTGTGCTTTTTTTTAACTATGGATTCAAGCAAAATTAATTTTTTGACTTTGTTTTTCCTTTATCATGATGTTATTTATTGGTCCAATTAAAAGAATTTTTGTTTTCTTTACACTGAAGTACAATTCATACATACTTCATCAGTATGTATTTCAAGTTCTCTTAGCTTTCAGTGGGCAAGGTTGTATCATCTGCATATTGCACATTTTTAACGAGTCTTCCTCCAAGCCTGATGCCATATACTTAATCATATAATCCAGTTTCTAGGATTATTTTCTCAGCATACAGAGTTTATAAGTATGCTGAATGAAAACAACCCTAGAACACACCTTTCCTAGTTTTAAAGCATTCAGTATCCCCTTGTTCTGTTGTAATGATTGCCTCTTGGTCTACGTACAGGTTCCTTATGAGCAAAATAAGTGTACTGAAATATCCATTCTTCACTATGTTAGCAATAGTTTGCTATGATCCACACAGTTGAACGTCTTTGTACAGTCAACAAATAATAAGTAAAATTCTTTCTGGTATTCACTGTTTCAGCCAAGATCTATCTGGCCTTAACAATGATATATGCAGTTCCATGTCCTCTTCTGAATACAGCTTGAATTTCTGGCAACTTCCTGTCAATGTACTGCTGCAACCATTTTTTAATGACCTTCAAAAAAAATTGCTTGCATGTAATAAGAATGATAATTTTTGATGATTTTGGCATTCCACTGAGTCCATTTTCTTCAGTTGGCCAGTTATCTGTTTTCCAAATTTCTTGGCATAGATGAGTGAGTGCCTCCAACACTGCATCAGTTTATATATGGGGAGACATATATAAAATTGAAACATTTCAATTTCTAGTCAGTAGGTCAAGAAACTACAGGAACGAGAGGTGGGGCTTGATGGTGGATAAGGTAGAGGTGCAGTGATGATTGCCATCAGCAATACCACACAATCCAGGTGAAGCAGGTTCAGGGCAGAACTCCAAAACTCTGAACCACATACGTAGGAATATTTTAAAAGTTTGAAGGTTTATAGCTAGTGGAACTTGTAGCGGAATAAAGAAATTGTGTACTTTTGAATCTGCTGGGCTCGCTGGCCCAGAGCTGACAACTTGGGTGAGAGCAAATGGCAAAAATAAGCGGGTGAATGGACCTACCATGGAATAGTGCTGCAAGAACATCAGAGCAAAGGTGGACAATAGACTTTGTCGGTTTTGCATTGTTCTGATTTTTTTTGGTATCTGTTCATTGGCCACCCACTGTTTGCAAATCTCCACTCTAATGACTAGAGGGGGTACCTGAGCAAGTGGACACCTCCCACACTCACCACTGGTGGGTTCTTCTGCCCCACATGTGCACAGAAACTCTCAGACCAAGACCCAGTCTAGAACTGTTTTTTAATAGGGAAAAGTCCAGAACACAGGGTGTGGAAAGGGAAATAGAGTTTAAAAACAAAACAGCCTGAAAATTAAATTAAATCCTGAGGTATAGTATAACAACCAACAGTGGCATCTTGAGATTTACCAGGCGGCCTTGAAGGCAAGAAGCTGAAAAAAGGACATTAAGTCATACTCATATTAGGGTACAGATTTTTTTTTCTCTCTACCTCCTCTCCCTTTTCTGCAATTATAGAATACAGTATCCAATCTAGTTTTTAATTGTTGTTGTTTTGCTGGGTTTGGGGTTGTTTTTTCTTGTTTTGTTGCTGTTGCTCTTTTGCTGTTTTATACTCCCCCTTTTACCTTTGGGGAACTCTTTCTATCCTTATATTATCCAAGAAGAGACAGAAACTGCTGCCAGATAGTCAAGCTACAATCATACTCTATAAAACACCAAATTCCAGGTAAGAACCAATACCAACTGCCATACACCAGGAAGGCAGACAACACCTGTGAAAGTTACTCTGAGTCAAGCAATAAAAAGAATGAAAAGAGAAGCCCACATCCTGATCACATGTACCTGGAGGCAATCAGAAAGAATAAAAAATACCAAAACACACTCTCAAGTATTAAGGCCACAGATAAACACTAAATGTGTTCAAGAAGCAAAACCAGGTGACCATATCAGCACATGTCCAGAAAAAAGATAAAATGTCTGAGACAAATGACATAGAGGTAGACCTGGACTACATTCTGGAAGGAAGGCAGACCTTGGAAATGCCTGAGAAATAATTCAGAAAAAAAAATGATTATAAAATGTTTCAAAGCACTTTACAGTAGAGTTGAGAAAAATAAGTAAGAAGTCAGAAAAGTGCTACAGGAACAATCAAATAAGATAGCTACAGCATTGGAAACAATTCAAAACCTACAGAAAGAGTTCCAAATGATCAATAATAGAATATCAGAAATAGACAATACATTGAAAGGGCAAAGGAGTAAAATAGAAGGGATGGAAGGCAGAACTACTGAGCTGGAAGACAAATCTCTCAATGCCACTAAGTTAGAAGAGCAAACAGAAAAAAGGATTAAAAAATCTGAAGAAGGTCTAAGATTCATGTTGGACAACATGAAAAGGAATAACTTAAGAATTATCGGCATTCTGGAAAAGAAAGAAGCACGCAAGTCCACTGTGGAAATAGTTGAAGAACTGCTGGAAGACAATTTCTCTACCGTCCTCAAAAAAGAAAAGATAAACATCCAAGAAGCTCAATGAACCCCAGGAAGGATAGACCCCAAAAGGAAATCACCATAATCAAGCTCTCCAAAATCAAAGAAAAGAAGACAATCCTGAAAACGGCTAAGGAAAAGAGAAGCATTACATACAAAGGCAAGGGACTCAGATTAAGCTCGGATCGATCAGGAGAAACCATGAAGGCAAGGTGGCAATGGGGAGACATATATAAAATGCTGAAAGAAAAAATCTGCCAACCAAGAATCCTCTATCCAGCATAGCTACCAATCAAATATGATGGAGTAATCAAAACTTTCCAGGATAAACAGAAGCTAAGGGCTTTTTCCAAAGCCAACCATGTGCTACAAAACATCCTAAAGGGAGTTCTGTGTACTGAGAAACAACAAGAACAGACAACAACCAGAGATTGACATAAATGGCAGCACCTCCCAGAACTAAACCAACAGATGGAAGAGTTGAGCACAGAACAAAAATATAAGAACAAACTAAGAGCAACTAGGAGGTCAGTCTATGATCAAAACAATTACAGTGTGAAAGAAGGTAAGCAAATAGGAACAGAGATCCAGATGGTGAGAAGGTCAGGTAGATTACAGGATAACATAGACTGCACTAAATGGAGGGAAAAATTAATGAACTATAAAGTAACTTCAAAGAAAATTAACACTTCACAACATACCAAGAAAAGGAAAATCCAAGAACATGGAA
>NW_006408545.1:309156-318905 GCF_000296735.1 Chrysochloris asiatica
AAACAAACAAATTATATAATTAATGCATAAGTGAATAAAACATAAAACCAGGACTCAGATCACCTGAATTCTAAGTGTAGCTTTAACTACTTCTTAGCTTTGTGACTTTGGGCAAGTTCCTTTTCCTTTTCTGTGTCTCAGGTCCCATAATTGGAAAATGAGGATAATAATAGTATTGACATTACAGGATTGTTATACAGAACAAATGTGTTAACATTTGCAAAGAATTTAGAATAATTCTAAACACATTATATTACTGAATATTTTTTTATAAACAAATTTAACCCTGATTATTTTAATTTACATTGTTGTATTATTGTCAATTGCCATTGAATCAGTTCCGACAAATAGCAACCATGTATAGGGTTTCCAAGGACTGATTGGTGAGTTTGAATTGCCGAACTAGTGGTTCAAACTAACCATAGAGTCTAGTGTTTATGCTACAGTACCAGAACTTCAAATGCTTGTTGAATTTTCTTAGTTGTCCCTTGATCTAAAAATGCCTTAGTAATCTGACTGCTGAAAATGAACCTATAGGTTTTAAACTCAACACCTTTATAACCACGCAATAGTTTTACAGCAATAGACTAAATTAGCTGTATATTATGGGTTGAATTTATTAAAAGAAATGCTAATAAGGTAACCATTGCCAGCATGGTTTAATGCAGAGAATTAATATATAATATTTAATGCACAGTATTGTATAATGAAGAAAAATGTGGCATCAGGATTAGAGGAAGACTTACTAATAACCTGCGATATGCAGATAATACAACCTTGCTTGCTGACAGTGAAAAGGACATTAAAACACTTACTGATGAAGATCAAAGAGCACAGCCTTTGGTATGGATTTCATCTCAATGTAAAGAAAACAAACATCCTCACCATTGGACCAAGAAACAACATTCTTATCAATGGAGAAATTGTCAAAAACTTAATTTTTCTTGGATCAACTACCAACACTCACGGAAGCTTCAGCCAAGAAATCAAATGACACATTGCGTTAGGCAAATCTGCTGCACAAGACCTTTTTAAAGTGTTGAAGAGTAAAGCTGTCAGCTTGAGGACTACGGTGCATTTGACCCAAGGCATGGTATTTTCAATAACCTCATATGCATGTGAAAGCTGGACAGTGAATAAGGAAGAGCGTAGCCGAATTGATACTTTTGAATTATGGTGTTGGAGGAAAATATTGAAAGTGCCATGGGCTGCCAAAAGAACCAATAAATCCATTTTGGAAGAAGTGCAACCAGAGTGCTCCTTGGAGGCCAGGATGGCCAAACGTGGTCTCTCATACTTCAGACATATTATCAGGAGGGACCAGTCGCTGGAGAAGGATATCATGTTTGATAAGGTGGAGGGTCAAGGAGCTCTGGTAGCGTAGTGGTTATGAATTGGGCTGCAAACCACAAGGTCAGCAGTTCGAAACTACCAGTTGTTCCGTGGGAGAAAGATGAGGTGTTCTGCTCCCGTAAATATTTACGTAAAGCTTCGGAAACCCTGTACAGGCTTGCTATGAGTCGAAACAGACTCCACAGCACTCAGCCACCACCAAGGTGGAGGGTCAGAGATAAAGAGGAAAACCCCCAACAAGATGGATGAACTCAAGTGTGGCAACAGTAGTGAGGTTGGCCCATGATCAGGCAGTGTTTCATTCTGCTGTGCATAAGGTCACTATGAGTGGATACTGACTCGATGGCATCTAACAACAATAGCAATTCTTATGCCTTTGTCCTAGTTCGGATCCTAATTATTTCTCACATAAATGTCTTCAATAGCCTCAGTAGTCTGCTACTGCCCTTTCTCTTCTCTCTAATCCTTGTTCTGGATGATCATAGTTGACTTTCTGAAGCACTGATCTGATCACATGACTTCATCCAGTGTCTCCCCATTGTCTCCAAAGTACAATGTCTAATACCTCCATCATGGTACGTACCTTCCTTGTTTTATCCCCAAATACTTCCTCTTATTTTTGTTCCCTCCCTGCACCCCTCTATATTACCTGAAACTAGTCACTATATTTTGAGCAACTATGGTGTGGCTCTGTAGAATCAGCACTGGACTCCAAACCAGAAGGTTGGGCAGTTCAAACCTACCAGCTGTTCCTCTGAAATCTATACAGGGTCGCTATGAAACTGGAACCAATTCAACAGGCTTTTAACAACAACAACAATGAACTTTCAATGGAATCCTGCTATGACTTTCCAGGATAATGCCCTGAATCACAAAGTCATTTTGAACTGAGAGGTCAGTGGTTCAAACTTACCAGCCACTCCTCGGAAACTCTACACAGGGTCACTATGAGTTGGACAACTTGATCACACTTAACAACAACAACAGTGCACGTTCAATGATTTTACAGGTTTTATTTATGCTGTTTCAACTGCTTTTAATGTCATTTCTCTTACTCCCAATTTAGAGAAATTTTAGTTGGATGTTAAAACTCAATTTAAAATTACTTTCTCTAAATTTTTCCATAAATTCCTTCTTCTGGACTTTCTTACTACTTTACATTTATATTTACTATAACTTTTTTTTTGTGTGTGTAATTTCTTATCCAGGTGATTATCTTCCCCACTCCCTGTGAATTTTCTGGACCAAACATGTTATAATCCAAACAAGCCTGGGCCTTACGGCATTTTAATCAAGGTGTGTGTGTATGTGTGTGTGCATGCTTTAATAAATAAAGTACCAGTTTCAGCTCTGAGACTAACTGGTTGTATATCTATAGACAAGTAATTTAATTTCTCTTAATTCTTTCAAATGAGGAGGTTAGATTAAGGGACCTTTCTGACTAAATTAATTACAAATACACTGAGGATATAAATCCTCCATCATGCTAATAAATTCAGCTATACTTGTATAACAATAAACTAGTATTAACTTGTTTAAAGCAATTACCTAACCAACCTAATATAAAAGTGAGACTTGTTTTTTGTTATACTTTTTTATTTGATTTTTTTACATAACCTTATTAATGAATGTGAAAAAATAAAAAGAAATAAGGAAGAAACACAGGGATTATGTTGGAAACTGTTGCTATTGTTGTTAAGTGTTATCAAGTCATCGACTCATAGTGACCCTGTAGGGTTTCTGAGGCTGTAAATCTTTGCGGGAACAGAAACCCTCATCATTTCCCCTTGTACCTGCTGGTGGGCTCAAACCACTGATCTTGTGGTTCTCAGTCCAATGCTTATCTTACACCACAATCACACTGGAAACTGGAGAGACTGAAATTATAAAGGTCAACTAGACTATAATTTTAAGTATTAATCTATAGGATGACAGTGTTTTATTGGAGTAAAATTTGAAGTTGGAAAGGGTCAGTTTAGAACATTGGGTTCAACATACTATATGATCAATCATACATTAAATAGATTCCAGGGAAAATAATTCTTAAAAAACCTAGGATTGGTAAGTGTCTTCTTTCAGAAGATACTTTGAATATAAAAGAATGCATGATTTTGTTGTTTGTCTGGAACTAGAAGATAAAAAATAAATTATAAGAAGTTAGAAATGTCTCTAGATAAGACTTGGTAAAGTTTCCACTAGATTTTCCAATTATGATAGGGCTCATAACAACAACAAAGAGGAAAAAAAAGAAAAAGTTTTTGCCAAACCACAATGAAATTTTAGATGAAGAAATTTATTTTAAAACTTATTTTGGGATCAGATCCAAAAAAATTATAAATGATAGTTTAATTTGATATACTATTGTTGACTGTTAGTGTTATCCTTAAATAAAAGATAGCCTAGTCAAGAGAAATGAGGCTGAGTTTTGGGTGTTCTCTGTATTTTCCTCCAGTTTCTTAAGTATTATGTTAATTACACTGACGAACTAGAGAAGTTATTGACTTCAAGGAAGACAGGAGTAATTTACAGACAGCAAATAGATACCATAAACTAGGTCAAATTATCAGACTAACAAATCTCCACAAGTGCCAAGGAATACAAAGAGGGCAAGTTAGTCAGGGAAGGTATCTAGAAGGACAGGTGCCTCTAGCAAGATCTGGAAAGAAGCAAAACTCAGGTCATGCAGCTCAGGAATGAAGGCCTTCCAGGAAGCACAGTAATTTTAGCAAAATGGATCCAGAAAGCAACAGAGCTGAATGAGAAGTAAACAGGTAGCTAAGATTATGGGGGAGAAAATTTGAAATGTGACTTGGAAACAGATAGGAATGGCAGGGATTTGTTTGGGAAGATCCTCGGATAAAATTGGTATTTAATACAAACAGTAAAGGAGAGCCAGAGCTTACACAGCAAACTTTTTATCTCTCCACTCCCATAATCAAGAATGTACTATGACTTTTCTAAACAATATTATTATAAATTTCAACTTCTCAATTTAACCTTCAAAGTTTCCCAGGAACATCTGAACTAGTATTCAAAATCCTTCATAGTATGGTCCCAACTTACTTCTCCTCTCCCATACAAACTCTTAGTCATAGAAATCGCTCTGTACTTCCCTGGAAAACTTGCTTCTCTATTTTCCAACATAACTATATCTCCCCTCAAGTCTTGGTATGGCATTGTAGGTTCAGTACTGGATTGTTGACCACAAGATCAGTTGTTCCTACCCACCAGCCTCTCCTTGGAAACCCTATACAAGGTTGCTATGAGTAGGCACCGACCCTTAACAACAATTCAGTCATCTAACACCATTCTTACTCTCAGATTACAACCTTGCTTCTTACAACATTAATAAAATAGAAACAGAAAATAAAATCCATTTCCTGTCAAATTTAATAATCCACTTTCATGTTGTGATAATAAATTTTATTTTTTCTTCTGTTACAGTAGATTTTATTAGGGTAGATAAACCCTTCTTCTTGTGTACCACATCCCATCCCTCTTAACTTAATCAGGTAGTAATTTCTACAGTAATTTCCTTTATGTTCCACTAGCCCTGATGGCAGACTTAGTTATATGCTGGGCTACTAACCACAAGATACGAAGTTCAAATCTATCAGCCACTCCATGGGAAAAATAGGAGACTTTATATTTTTGTAAAGATTTATAGCCTCAGAAACCCTACATAGGGTCACTATGAGTTGGCATCAATTCCCTGGCAGTGGGTAGAAGGTGGAAGTATATTATAAACAAAACCAATTCCAATGCACTGCCATAAAGTCGATTTCAAGCCTGTTTGGGGTTTCTTAGACTGTAAATCTTCAAAAACATTTTTCTCCAAGAGAGTAGCTGATGCGTTTGAACTGCCAACCTTGTGGGTAGCAGTTCAGTGCCTCATGTATCTTCTTTATTTTATAGAAAACCTCCTCAACTCGTCTACTTGTATTCTCTTTCTCTCTTCCTATAACTCTTTGACTTATTTAATCAGGTCCTTGTCAAAGTTACCAATGGTCTCCATCTTACCAAATTCAATGATTAGTGTACTATTTTCATCATACTCTATCTCTCTGCATCTTTTATGTACTTTCTTAAAACTTTTATTTTACTTGATTTCTAAGATGCTACTTACTCTCTTTTAGTTTTCCCTTCACTTTTTCTTACTCTCTTTTGCTGCCTTGCTTCTTCCTTAGAACCCTGATTGTTGGAATGCCCCATGGTCAGTTCATTTCCCAACTGCCTACACAACATTTACATTTTTACATCATCTATTGATGTTGCATGCCTTTGAGTTGATTCCAACTTGAATGGCTCTATAATGGTGTGGCACTGTGGATTAATGTGCTGGACTGCAAAGTTGGTTTGAACCACAAGGTTGGCAGTTCAAGCTCACCAGCTATTCCTCAGAAACCCTATACAGGTTTGCTATGATTCAGAACCAACTCAGTGGCACTTAACAACAACAACATAAAACAGAACTGTTCCAAAGGGTTTCCTAGTCTGTAATCTTTATGGGAGCAGATCACCAGATCTTTTCTCCCACTGAGCAGATGGTGGATTTTAACCTAGACCTTTTGTTTAACTGTCAAGAATTTAACTAGATTTGAGGTGCTTGCATTATTAAACTCACCTTAATATCCCATCTCCCAATACAAAAATCTTCAGAGGTTTAACAGAACGTTAAAAACATATATAGCATATTCCCGATTGAGATTTTGAGTTTATAACTAAATGTTCTAAATATCTAAAGTGTATGGGGTTTACACTTTCATATCGATGTCTTCACATAGTATATTATTTATCTATTTTCTTCTGATGCCAAATTACAAATAAGACAAATATTATGTAGAGTTGAATTCCTTATAGAACTTAACAGAATAGATGGATAGATAGATAGATAGATAGATAGATAGATAGATAGATAGATAGATAGATGATATATAGATAGATAGATATAATTGAATGATATATATCTGTCCCATAATTTTTTTAACATTATATTTACTGCCAGATTTTTAATATTTTGAATCAGAAGCCATTACTCAAATTTTTGTAGAAAATATCTATTCAGGGTTGCATGAAAGGAACATTGAATTTATCTTCTAATTCATGGTTTGGATTATAATTGTGATGACATTTAGTCTTAAAGACTGCATATCCCATCATTGGGAGATTAAATCTGGAGTCAGATTATTAGTGCAGTCTGATGCATTAGTTTACAGATTATTAGTGTTTCAACTTCTATCTTCAGGTATTACCACCACCTACATATTTGCTTTGGGGAGAAAATCATTACTACTTGATGTTTCTGTTGTGATAACGGAGTTTATTTTTTAAGGAAATAGATATTATTTTCTTCTACCATGCATGAGGACGGCTTTAAAAGTTTGTAGAAAATCCCATTATCTTTTCATTCCATTTCCCCAAATTTTTTGAAGCCCCCTCTTAGTTTACAGAATCTTTCCCTCATATTTGGTGTCACATTCCAGATTCGTGATCTGAACTCAAAGATTATTATATTGTGTATGTGTTAAGTGCCATCAAGTCTGTTGTAATTCATAGAGACCTTGCATAGGTTTTCCGAGGAGAAGTTGGTGGGTTTGAACCACTCACCTTGCAGTTCGCAGTTCGGTGCTTATCCTTCAGCACCATACCAAGACTCTATCATTATAGTTGTTGTTGTTAAGTGCCATTGAGTTGGTTCCTACCCATAGCGACCCTGTATAGGGCTACAAGGAGCAGCTGGTGAGCTTGAACCACCTACCTTTCAGGTCAAAGTGACTGTACAGTCTAACACATTAACCCATAGCACCACAGTAGAACTTCATTATAGTAGAATGCTTGATATTGAAAACCTCAAAAGATTAGCAGCTTCTGATCATCATCTTCTGATGGTTTTAAATGTGCAATTATATATATAAAAAATAGCTCAAATTAAAGTTCTTACAATTAAATATTCTCCCTTGGGAACACTCCCCTCTAAGTAAATTACATGAGAATGTTTTTGTTAGCATTTGTTAATGGAGACTGAAATAATTCTTCTCCAGGGGACAGATAATCTCTAACAATTAAAAGCAAATGACTACATCAAGGTCATACTAATCTTACAGGATTTTAATTGGTATCAAAAATTCTTGCCATGGCAAAAAACAATCCTTTAGGTTTTGTTAATCAACAACTTGATATCATTTGTCTTCTTAAACCAGGGGTGGGAAAACATTTCTCTGCCCAGGATCATTTGAATATTTATAACATCATTTATGAGCCATACAAAATTATCAACTTAAAACTTAACCTGCTATATTCAGTCAAACACTTAATTGTTGTTAAGTGCCATTGAGTCTATTCCAACCCACAGCAACCCTGTATAGGGTTTCCAAGGAGCAGCTGGTGAACTCGAGCCACAAACCTTGCAGTTCAAATGACTTTGCAGTCTGATGCATTAGCTCTCATTGCCACACCAGGACTCCACTGACTCACCCCTAAAGTGATAGCTGGAATCCTGGTGTGGCGTTGTAGGATAAAGCACTGGACTGCGCTGCAAGGTCTGTTTCAACCACAAGGCTGGTGGTTCAAACTCACCAAACACTCCCTGAAAACTCTATACAGTGTCAGTATGGGCTGGAATCAACTAGACAGTACTTACTAACAATAATAGGGACCATGGGCCAGACATTCCCTACTCCTGTCACAAATCATTAATGGAAGAGAAGTTGAAAAATGTCATCTTTTCTTACTTTTGTTTTATATAACAAAACAAAAAACACAACATCTAATTTTATGTTGTCCACTAATTGCTACAAGTTTAGAGTTTTAGTTTGCCTTTATGAAGTGAATACCAGCAACCATATGTATATTCCTTTCATGAAGCTACAGTTTTGCAAACAAAAGAAATTCACTTTGTTTTTCCTTTTGATTTCAGAGTAGTATTAAAATATCTGCTTTCCTTAATGTGTCCTTTAGCTGTCTAGAAGGGAGAATATTTCAACCACCTACACTGAGGTTACATAGTCGCTAAGTGAGGGACATGGTTAGACTGACCTCAAACTAAACAGAGTTACACCCATATTTTAAGCAAAAAGGGAAGTGGAATATATCAAGTACTATTTCAATCTGAAAAAGAAATAAGAAAGTGTGCAATGACCCAGCAAAGAGGCTCCCAAACGTTTTTGGCAATAAGATACTTTTTTGTTATTTGTTTGATTCGTGTTTCTATTAGTTTCTTTTCCAAATAGTAGTAAAAAAAAAAAATAAAGCATGGCAAAACATATGCTGAATTTCACAGTTCGATTTAACCAAACTATTTTGATTTGAAAAAAAACATATGAATGTCTAACTACACATATGGTAATTGAGGATTTACTAAAGTGTTGTAAAGCCAGATCCAGAAATTGATAAAGACTTATTATGGAAATCTGTTGTAAAGCTAAGGGTTTGACTTCACAGAAAATAAGTGAAATTGTATTTCCCTGTCTATCTCTTTGCCCCTCCCCTCTCAGTTCTTAATGTAAATACTAACTCTTTAGGTGAAAAACTAGTCCACAGTCATCAGAGAATCTCTGTTAGCACATTCATCCAATGAGGTCTTGCTGAGTCCATAGCAATTCTAGAGACTCAGGAAGTATACTCTGTGTCACAAAGTGTGTACTACCCCCTTGAATGATAAAGGAGCTCTGATAGCGTAGTGGTTATGAATCGGGCTGTGAACCACAAGGTCAGTAGTTCGAAACTACCAGCGGCCCCGTGGGAGAAAGATGAGGCTTTCTGCTCCCGTAAAGATTTACAGACTCGGAAACCCTGTTCATGGTCGCTATGGGTCGGAACTGACTCGACTTAACAACAACAACAACAACCCCTTGAATGATAGAAATATATTTATGTCACATCCATTATTCCTTTTTAGAGATTAACAAAACCACAGCAAAGCATGCCTTCTCATGATTTCTGAAAAGGGGAGTAAAATTGGACTACATGGTGCTGTAGGATCTGCAGTGGATTGTGAACCAGAAGGTTGGCAGTTCAAATCCACCAGTGGCTTCTCAGAAATGCTATACAGGGTTGCTATTAGTCAGAACTGACCCGACGGCACTTACAAATAAAATCAACAACAACCATAAGATCAACAGTTTAAACCCATATTCCACTCCCTGGGAGAAAGATAAGGCTTTCTTCTCCCTACAGATTTAACACCCTCAGAAACCCTATACAGGGTCACTATGAGTTGGAATCGAGTGGACAGCACCTAACAACAGCAGCAATGCATAGGAAGAGAAAAAATACAGAAAAACAGCAACAGACGATGAAAAAGGATGGACATAGATAAACAACAGTATGTGATATAAAAGTTGGAGTAGCATCAATAATTGAGTTGTAGTATGCATATGCACATATTATGTTCATAT
>NW_006408545.1:319005-321576 GCF_000296735.1 Chrysochloris asiatica
ATATAGTGTATACAAACAAAAAACAAATCCACTGGCATCAGGTCTATTCTGACTCACAGAGACCCAATAGGATGATGTAGAACCACTCTATAAGGTTTCCAAGTCCATAAAGCTTTAGGGAACTAGACTGCTTCCTCTTTCTCCCACTGAGTGATTATTAGGTTTGAACTGCAAATCTGTTTGTTAGCAGTGCACCACTTAACCAACTGTGTAACCAGGGCTCCTTGTGTATGCATATACCACAATGTAATGTATTATATATATGTACGTCATTGATGTTAAGTGCTGTGGAGTAGGTTCCAACTACCCTGTATAGACTTTCTGAGGAACCAATGGTGGGTTTGAAACAACAGTCTTTCAGTTAGCAGTCCAGTGCTTATCCTACAGTGCCACACCAGGACTCCATTATATATGTATAGAATATAAAATAATCAATGTATTTTATGTCAATTTCAGTCAATAATCTTTTGTTTAGTGGCTAAGTTGAATGCTCAGTGTCCTTTGGGGCCACCAAAAGAAGGCTTGGTGGGGCTTTTTCTCCATTAATTTTCATCAGCCCTTTCTGATTTACTCCAAATTAACACAGAATCAAAGTAAAATCAAGGTGCTTTGCTCTGCAATTGTAATCTATGATCTCATATGGAACGCCTTTGTTTAGATATCCGCAGTTGTCCTTGGGCCCATTCTGCATAAAGATGTAGACAAAGTCTTCCTTTAAAAGTTTTGTTTTAAATTTGCTTTGTCTATGCATTTATGGAAATTTAATTCATTGCTTATAAGAAAAACAGCATTTCAGGAAGAAATCTTTAAAGTAGACTCTACTATGGACATATACAATTTCTGTGATGATAAACTGGTATGATGGTCTCATAAATGTTGGCTCAGGAGATGGATTATACTTATGCTGTGTGAAGAAACTGTGGAGCCTCACCTTTATCATGCCTTCTAGCTCTCATAATTGAAGTGATCTTAATTTGGAGGTCATTCTCTGTTCATTCAGCAACACCGCACTGTGGAATAATCTATAAATTAGACATGAATATCTCAATTGCTTACTCCCAATAAAATTCTGAAGTTTTCTGAATCACCACCTGGTCTTCAACATGTGAGCTACTATTCATATAAATATACACAGAAAAATGCTGATTGCTTATTTCACGTAGTCAAATTACCTGTGTCATCTCAGAAGATCAGCAATAGTTATTAACATTTATGAACCCTCAGGTCCAGTCTTATGAACTCTGAAGTGTGTTCACGAGTCTTTTTCTTGAGTAAATATCCTTTCAAAAACAGCTCTGCTAGGTTGCCAAGGGTCAACTCAAAAAGATCTCTTGACATTCATTCCAGTGCTTCTCAAATCCCATTTTTACCAACCCAGGGCAGGTAGAGCAGTCTCTCATTCCTCTACTAACACCTCCCAAAAGAGGGAAAAAGAAAAAAAAGAAAAAAAAAGAACCAACAAATTGGACTGTGTAATTTAAGATAAATACTTACAATATTAGGCAACCTAGATAGATGTTGTTGTTTCCATATTTGACTTCAAAGAAAAACTACTTCATTTTTATTAATCCAAAATCTTTTGCATACCTGTCTAATTTTCTGCATTAAAATCTTTCAAAGATTAATGGGCCTAATTTTTCTCACATATAAAGACAGTGCACATTATATTTCCATATTTCCCATCAAGGAGCATTTAAATGGAGGTAGCTCTTTATTAAGTCTTTCTTTGTGTATTATACTACAGAAATCATTTAGGAGCAAATTTAACGCACGTTTGTTTTAGACTTTGAGAAGTAAGTTATTTCTTAGCAATTTTAGTGCTATTTTATTTCCAAGTATAAATGTTTTTTTTGTCTTCACTCTTCCTCAAAGTCAATTTACTTCTTTACATCTCAAATATTTATTTTAAGAAGACAGTGAGAAAGAATGGGAAATTAGAAGTGACTATTTTTGTTTGAAAATAATTATGGTTCTCTCTGTAAATGCTAATCACCTACCTTATTATAATGAGCACAGCATATATTGTCTATGGAATACTATTAGAATCATCCTGCAAACTGAACCAAGTAAAGGTTGGTGGTTAGAAACATGTTTCACTACATGTACTAAATATAATAACATTGCAGTTGTTGATCCCAGATAGTCTCAAAACCTAAAGAGGAGTCCTGGTGTGGCACTGTGGGTTAATGTGTCAGACTGCAAAGCCGATTGAACTGCAAGGTTGGCGGTTCAAGCTTCTCCAACTGCTCCTCGAAAATCCTGTATTGGGTCGCTATGGGTCAGAACCAACTCGATGGCACATAAAAACAAAAACATAAGACTTCTTTGGAGTTAAATAATTTCTGCTCAAAAAATGAAACACATTTTCCTATGTGTTTTTTCCTTTAGTTTATAGGATATTTTATCATAGGAGATTAACAAACATAAATTACTCTTAAATTTAGAAGATGCTTATGGTAATGTTAAGAAAGGTGTGTGACAGGATTGTATTCTTTCACTACACTTATTCAACCTGTATGCTGAGCAAACAATCCAAGAAGCTGGGTTCTATGAAGAAAATGTGGCATCAGG
>NW_006408545.1:322261-323897 GCF_000296735.1 Chrysochloris asiatica
GGCTCAAGCATGGCAACAATTATGAGGTTGGCCCAGAAGTGGGCAGTGTTTTGTTCTGTTGTTCATAGTATCACTGTGAGTCAGTACCGACTGGATGGTACCTAGCAACAACAACAACATCAACTGTATTATAATCTGAAGTCTCTGAGTGGTACAATTGATCAACATGCTCAGCTGCTAACCAAAAAGTTAGAAATTCAAGTCTACCCAGTGGTGTTTCAAAAGAAAGTCCTGGCAATATACTTTAGAAGGAATCTATCATTGAAAATCCAGTTCTACTCTGACATACATGAGATTAGTATGAGTCAGAATTGAGTAGACAGCCATTGGAGTGGTCCTGTGACATTACCTGACAAATATTGAAGTAAGTCATGTGATTTACACTCCTGAACACACTCTTCCTACAAGTAGGAAAAGCCAGAATGGCAGCAGTCAGTCTACATGGTAAAATTTGTTTCTCATCAAACCTCAGGAATTCTCAGTCCTGGTTCAAGAGAATTTGTCCAATTGGAGTATGAGAGAGCAACTTTAAAAAGATGTCTACTGGCAAATTCTTGGAATAAATACCCACACAAAATGTTCATTTATACAGTTCTTTTAGGGACTGAAGAACACCATTGTTCATATTATGTTTTAAATTAATAACTATAGAAAACGTATGAGGAGAAGTAAAAAAAAAAAAAAAATCCTCACTTTGGCTGTCAAATTCATTTAATCAAGGTAATGAGCACTGTTGATTGTTGTATCTTTTTCCTGACAGTATCCCAACACTTGCTATAGAGAATCCCAGAAAACTGTAAGCATCAATTATCCAGCTGATGTTTGACTTTTGAACTTTTTCTTGGTCTGCAATTGAGGATGTTTCCATTCCATACTCTCCCTTTTACTCTCAAGGCATCCAACGGTGTTGTGATCTTGCATGGCTATGCATGTCCACACACGTCTAACCACACTATTGGCACTCTGCAAAAACTTTGTTTTGAGGTGTTAAAGCACCCTCCCTATAGTCCTTATCTTCCTCCATCAGACTTTCACCTGTTTGGTCCCCTGAAAGCAGTCCCTCAAGGACAAAGTTTCCTCTCTGATGAAGAAGTGAAGACAGCGGTGCATTTGTGGCTCACAGCTCAGCCTAAAACATATTTTTTAATAAGTAAATACAAAAGCTTATTGGCAGATGGATAATATGTATTGAAAAGCAAAGATATTACATAGAAAAATTATATGTCTTTTCTAAAATTGATTAAAATTAATTCTACAGCCAGAGTGCAGATAATTTTTGACTCAAACTCGTCATTTAAAAATGGCCGTAATTGTACATTGATGGGAAACTGCAAAAAGTTCAAGGCAGTTTAGATGAGGATATGGAATAAGGAATATCATTGTTGACATCAGAGCAATCTTGGCTGAAAGCAGAGAATGCCAGAAAGTTGCTTACTTGTGCTTTACTGATTATGCAAAGATTTCAATTGCTGATTATGACAAGCTATGGATAACATTGTGAAGAATGGGTATTCAAGAACACTTAATTATGCTCATGAAGAACGTGTACATAGATCAAGAGATAGTAAGTCAAGCAGAACAAGGGGGCATTGAATAGTTTAAAATCAAGAAAGGTGTGTGCTTGTGACCTGGTCCG
>NW_006408545.1:325402-326184 GCF_000296735.1 Chrysochloris asiatica
ATAGGCAAGACTTCATCTCTCATACTTCAAACACATTATCAGAAGGGAGCAGTTCCTGGAGATGGATGCCATGCTTGGTAAAATGAAGGATCAACAAAAAAGGGGAAGACCCCCAACTAGATGGGCTCTAGCATAACAATGATTGCAAGGATAGTGCATGATTGAGCAGTGCTCCATTCTCTGTGCATAGAGTTGCTATAAATCAGAACAGATTTGATGACACCTAACAACAATGACAACATTTACCTTTTGCTGCAAACACCCCAGTGAGTGTGGTGGAGAATACATGGGGTAAAATGATGAAAACTTCTTGTATGTCATCAAACATCTTAAGGCATTGAGCACCTCCACCTGGAGACACGAGATTATAGTCTCAAAGGATACCAAGGTCAATTGGCATAACGTAGTTTACAAAAAACAATGTTCTACATCATACTTTGGTTAGTAGCCACTGGGATCTTAAAATATCATGAGCAGTCATCTATGGTGTAACAATTGATCTCTCAATGTGTGGAAAAAAGAAGAGTGATGAATATTTAAAATGCTTGGAATCAACTAGTGTAATCAACCAATGGAACAGGTGAACATCAGTCATGACAACACTGATATCAGAAGAACTAGATGGTATCTCCACCTGGCCGATCCATCTCGTTGGGAGTCTTCCTCTTTTTCTCCGACCCTCCATCTTACCCAGTATGACATCCTTCTCCAGCGACTGTTCCCTCCTGACAATGTGTCCAAAGTATGAGAGACGAAGTTTAGCCATCTTGGCCTCCAAGGGG
>NW_006408545.1:326518-330604 GCF_000296735.1 Chrysochloris asiatica
AGGATTTTTGTTTTCCTTACATTGAGATGTAATCCATACTGACGGCTGTGCTCTTTGATCTTCATCAATAAATGTTCCAAGTCCTCTTCACTTCCAGCAAGCAAGATTGTATCATCCGCATATTGCAGGTTGTTAATGAGTTTTCCTCCAATCCTGATGTCATGTTTTTCTTTATAGAACCCGGCTTCTCGGACTATTTGCTCAGCGTACATGTTGAATAAGTATGGTGAAAGAATACAACCTTGTTACACACCTTTCTTAATTTTAAACCATTCAGTGTTCCCATGTTCTGTTCAAACAACTATAGGACCCTTAAAATTGTCTCCTAGATCACTTTGATGATAGCAGTTTAGAAATATCAGAGCCCCATTCAAAATCTTTTCTTTTTTTAGTTTGAACCTGCATAGTTCGTATCAAAATCAACATGATAGGTGTATGGTGAAACAACCAAAGCATAGAAAGGAGAAGAAATTTATGCAAGAAATCAAGGATAGATAAGAATGGAACATCACAAATATTGTATTTAACACACATCTTTTTCATTCGTCAGTTTGTAACCCAAGGCAAGTCTCTTAAGCAACCCAGGCCTCAATTTTCTATGAAAGAGTTCTTGATTAAGGATTTTATTCAAAGTTTCCTCGATTTCTATAATTCTAAATGCTTTTTAAAAATGTTTGGAAAGATAATAGCCAAACCATAATGATGAGCAGAAGCCAATGTCAAGGGTGATTCTGTTCAGTATAGAAGTAAAACACATGTACCAGAAAGGGAGTCCACATGGTTTTGAAGCTTTGGCATGGCACCTCTAAGTGATGGAGAGGAATGTATTTCAGTATTTTTAGTTCTATTTATACACATAAGTAGTAACATATTTAAGAGTAACACTTCAGAATTTTTAGGTAAAACAACAAGTAACAGATGAATTGTGATCTTGATGGCAGTATTAAAAAAATGTATACTGTTCTCATATTTGTTAGTAACTTGGGCAAAGGGAAAATTGTGAATAACATGGTTTGCAGCTGTGTATGGAAAAACTAAAAATGGAACTCTAAGTAGATCTGAAATTAGAAACACGTCTGAGTTTTGTTAACAATTTGAGTGATAATAATTTGTTTCTTTCACTTCTTAATTGTATGTGTGTCTGAGAAAGAAAAAGGGGTGGAGTTGGAGAATAAAAGAGAAGAGGTGTATTAAGGACAGAAGGAGACAAAAAAAACTGGCATAATAAAGCCATCATGATAAGCCTCCCTCTCCTTCTCTCGCTCCCTGACTATCTCAGTCTTTCTGCACACAAGTTCATGAATACACACGTACAGAGTAAATAAAATGTATTGCCACTAGGGTTCTCTGGTAGCGTAGTGGTTATGAATCAGGCTGCGAACCTTAAGGTCAGTAGTTCGAAACTACCAGCTGTTCTGCGTGAGAAAGATGAGGCTTTCTGCTCCCATAAAGATTGTTAGCCTTGGAAACCCTGTGCAGGGTCACTATGAGTCAGAACCGGCTCCACGGCACATAACCACCACCACCAGGGTTCTAGCTCATGAATGTGTTTATTCCAAGCAATATGTGTTTAAATATATTTCTGTGACCTGTGGATGGCTACAGACATGTTCTCTCAGTAAGACACTTGTCTTAGTCTCATTTGATTGCCTTCAAAAAGAAGAACATTTTTTGTGCCATAAAAAATGATTTTGAGCATAGGACTATTACCAAATTTTTAACAAAATTCAAGTGGGCATCTTTCCTCATGTGACTTTATTTTCTACCATTTCAGGTAAAGTTGGACAATGAATAAGGAAGACCACAGAAAAATTGATGTATTTGAATTGTGGTATTGGAGAAGAATATTAAAAGTGCCAAGAATGGCCAGTAGAACCAACAAATCTGTCTAGGGAGAAATACAAACAGAGTGCTCCTTAGAAGTGAAGATGGCAAGATGTCGTCTCACATATGTTGGACAGAAGGAGCTCTGGTATCATAGTGGCTACAAGTTGGGCTCCCAACCTCAAGGTCAGCAGTTTGAAACTACTAGCCATTCCATGGGAGAAAGATGAGGCTTTCTCCTCCTGTAAAGATTTACAGCCTCAGAAACCCTATGCAGGGTTGCTATGGGTCGGAACCGACTTGATGGCATTTAACAACAATGGCACAATCTTTAACTTTGCAAATATTTAAGCCCTTTCATGTTGTACCACAAAGAAAGGACCCTATATTTTTAAATGTCTATAGTCTGTAAGGATGTTCTTTACCAAAAAATTTTCAAACAGCCTTTTTGTATAAAATAAATCTTGATCTCACAGATAGTAAAAGAAAGCAGTAGTGTTATCTGTATCTCATTTCAACTGTTTTACTCAGCTTAATTACAATAAATTCCATCATCCTTTCCAATTTGATTGTCCCTATCACATATTTTTGAATCACAATCTGTGCCTTGAGGGAAACCTTGCCTCAATATAATTATCAGCAGTCATCCATGAAGCACAGCATGTATTGTACAAATATTTGGACTGATCTTCTTTGTGCCAGAAACTTCAAACTGGTCTTGCTTCACACATGATTTGTCCTCTAAAAATATCGACCGACACTATTAACTTGACAAGAGAAGAAAAGAAAAAAATTAATTAGATGCGGGTGGGTGAAAGGGAGTGGTGCGCTGTGTTTGAAAGGCAATTTTGAACCATCACTGCCTACAGGGAAATAGAAAGGATCAGAAGAAAGGCAAATGTAATGAGTTAATGCTCAAAGAAATAAAGCTGAAGAGATACATTAGTAGAAAGTTCCTTCAGTGATTCTTCTCCCAGGGACTGTTTTTTGATTCCCTTACTTCAAAGTGAAATGGTGGCAAAGGAAGCAATTACAGTGAGAATCAAAGAAAGAAAGCACATTAACCTAACCTTTCTATTGGCAACCCATGAAAAGAGACACAAATTAGAAGTGAGGTCTTCAGTAAGTGACTTCACCTCTTTGCTTCATATTTTTTCAACTGCAGTATGAATGTTTTGACTAGACAGTTACCAGTGTCCATGCCAACTGTCATTTCGAGGATTTGTGTATTCATGGCTGTTTGGCTGTCACAATAATTTAGTCATCCAGACACAGATTAAATTAGCTATACCAATTTCTAAATCAGAAAAGCAATTATTTTTTTAACTGACTTAGCTTTTCTATTTTAGTTGAAGAAAAAAACATATAACAAGTGGAAACTGGTGCAGCATCAGAAACTTGGGTTGAAAAAAAAATAATTCCCAAGAGAACCAAACAAAAAGAAATGATATATAATAATGGAGTTTTGGAAATAAAACGGAACACATCTGTATTTACATGAAAGGGAATATATGAAGAGCAAAGACTGGTAAATGATGTCCAGCAAAACAAAAAGCAAAATGCTTTGGCTTTTTTTGTTTTGTTTTCCTTTTTAACAAAGCAAATAAGCAGATAAATCTGATTTTCATTCATTTAACTAGTATCTTTTTTTTAGCTCCTACATTATGTTCTAAACTACCTCTCAGAAATATGTAGCCTTAGTAGACTTTATTTGAAATTTATTTTGTTAAGAAGGACATGGTAAACAGTTTTGCTTTTATTCAATTTTTGTTGTTATTTAGAAAAATAAAGGGATCTACAAAAATCTGAAAACCATTAAGTATATTTAAAATAGTTGCAAAGCACAGTCACTATACAAAAAAAAAAAAAAAATCAATTTTATTTCTACAAGTACCAACAAACAATTGAATTCCATTTATAATATAATATTTACACAATTATTTGCAACATATATATAATCCTTAAGCCTAAAAATTAACAAAATGTGAACAAGAACTTTACACTGAAAACACAAAACATGCTGAAATAAATTAAAGATCCAATACATGGATATCTGCCACATTATGATTTATTGTTATTATAAAGTCATATTGAGTCAATTCTGACTCAGAGCTACCCTGTATAGGGTTTCTGAGGAGCAACTGGTGAGTTTAACCACACTGCTTGTGATTCAATCGACCTTTGGTTCCAGGGTTTATCCTAAAGTCCCACACTAAGACTTTGTGTTAATGGATTGTTTTTGTTAAGTGCTATTGCCTGAGT
>NW_006408545.1:331433-332537 GCF_000296735.1 Chrysochloris asiatica
AGGCGATTCAGTATTGGTAAGGTGTCCATTTCCCACATATTGATCTATATATTCAATACAATCTGTGTAAAATCCAATCAACCCTACTTTTGTGAAAAAAGACAAGTGTTTCCATAAAGCTAATATGGAAATGTGGTAGACCTATAATAGACAAAACCAAAGAATAAAATCAGAGGATTCACAATATTGGATTTCAAGCCTAACTATAAAATTATAGTAATCAAGAGAAACTAATAAGGACAGAAAATTAAATTAATGGAACTGGATAGGGGTCCAGAAGCAAACTCATATATATATAGTCTGATTTCTGACAAAGGGGTCATGGTAATTCAATGGTAAAAGTTTGTTATATCGGCATTTGGACAATCGTCTCAATACTCATGGCTACTAGGAGCAGTAAAGAAATGGACCTGCCTCCTTCTGCCCTCTTCTTGTTACAGTAAAACTTGTGAAAGGCAGAATCTGTGTAAGGCAGAAACGTGTCAGAGAAGGAAAATTCAAACATTTTTCACTAAAACAGGTAATAGAAAGGCAGAATCTGTGTAAGGCAGAAACGTGTCAGAGAAGGAAAATTCAAACATTTTTCACTAAAACAGGTAATAGAAAAGTGGAAAGATTGTACACTGTCAAAGGAAGAAAACTTGTGAGGCCAGGAAAACAAAACAGTCTGTCAATTTCCAGCTCTCCAAGGTTTCACTATATTTCTTTGTATTCATAGGAGATTAAAAGCAACCAATGAAGAAGGAAAAAATATGTCCTAGTATTGCATTGTAGCATAAGCACTTGACCATAAAGTCTGTTTGAAGCACAAAGTCAGCTGTTCAAACCCACCAACTACTTCTTGGAAACCCTAGACAGGGGGGCTATGAGTCAGAACCAACTTGACAGTACTTAACAACAACAAAACATATATTATACAGAGGGGGAAAGATGAGGTTTTCTAATTCCGTGAAGATTTTTTAAAGCTTCAGAAATCCTATACAGGATCGCTGTCAGTCAGAACCTATTCAACGGCACTTAACACCAATAATATATTATAGGGAGTCCTGGTGTGGTGCTGTAGGATAAGCACTGGATGGCTAACTGCAAGGTTGGTAGTTCAAA
>NW_006408545.1:332872-343448 GCF_000296735.1 Chrysochloris asiatica
CCGCTCCTCAGAAACCCTATACAGGCTTGCTATGAGTTGGAACCAACAGGACAGCACTTAACAGCACAATAATATAGATGGATCACTAGTGGCACTCTAAGATAGGCACTGAACTGCTAGCTACAGTGTTGGAAGTTCAAACCCAGAAAAAAATGAGACTTTCTGCTCCTGTAAAGATTTACAGCCTCAGAAACCCCATACAGGGTAACTAGGAGTTGGAATTGGCTCAACTGCACTTAACAACAATTAATATAGAATAAACATTGTGGTATTTTTCACAAACAAATAAAAGTGAGTTATTTTTTGTCTATTAGAAAAGGGACTAATCATATTGAGTGTCTGGCAAAAGAGAATACAAATTTTGTGGTTTAAAATTATGGGCTTCTATTATTTAGTGAATTAGTAACTTTTAAAGTAGCCTCATTTTTAAAGTGGCTATAATCAAGGATATGATTTTGTCAGTTTGTAAGCTCCAAATTTATCAACCATTAGGGAAAAAAAAAATTGAAATGTTTGCTATCAAAAATTTCTCTCATTATCTGAAACATTGCTATTTACAGTCTCATGAATGTGGAGAGTGAATTATCAAATTTGATGTCTGGTCAAAGGGCAATCACAATATAGATCAGTTTTACAAACTAAATTAGGGCTATTCTCTTCAGAATTAATAGTGGAAGTTCTTGTTATTAGAAACCTTTGCAATACTTACAAAGAATAGTGACAAGCAGTGGGGTTCCTGACCTTGAGTTTGGCCACAGTGTTATTATTATTAGGTGCAACAAGTCTGTTCCAACTCTTAGCAACCCTGTGTACAAGAGAACAAAACAATGCCCTGTTCTGCATCATCCTCAGAACTGTTGCCATGTTTGAGTCTATAGTTATAGCCACTGTGCCAATCCATCTCATTAAAGTAGTCACTAAATAAATAATGCTGATTAATAAATTATTACATTACTGTCATTGTTGTTGCTATGTGTCATCGAGTTGGTTCTGACTCATAACGACCCTGTCTAGGGTTTCTGAGGAACAGGTTATGAGTTTGAACCACCAACCTCTTGGTTCAAACTGACCTTGAGACCCAGTGCATTATCCTGCAGAGCCACACAAGGATTCCTTTACTATTATCTGTTGGCAAATTGGCTGTTCACTCATGGTGATCTCAAGCACAACAGAACAAAACATTGAATAGTTACAGATTGGATCATTGTGATCCATATGATTCTCTTCATTTGATTTTGAGAAATAGATCATCAGGTCTATTTTCCTGATCTGTATAAATCTGAAACTTTTCTGAAACCTGTTCAGTATCATAGTAACACTCAAGCCTCTACCGATAGATTGGCAGTGGCTGCACATAAGATGCAATGGCTGGTAATTAATCCTGGATCTTCCACAAGGAAGGCACAAATTCTACCACTGATAATGCCAATGCTCTCTTAATGATTAAACAAATGAATCTAATAAAAAGAACACTAGGTACAGCCAGAAGACCCAGTTCTTCTGAAAATCAGGTCATCTTCAGATGTGAAATAAAGACCTACATTAACAGTCTTACAAAGCTACTATAAAATTGAGAGTAAATGTTGGATGAAAAAGCAATTTAAATTTAAGATGAAAATATGAGTATCAGCTAATTATTTTCAGGCAAATAGGAAAAGTCATATTTTGGACTACTTAAAGATAGAGAGCCAATAGAAACTTCATTTAGTTGAACATTAAGAGCTTCAGAGGAAATTGGTGTTCTTAAAACAAGTGCCTACTTTGTAGAAATGAATGACTACACCTTTTTTGGAAGGTAAGATTCACACAGACCTTGGGAATAAATGTACAAAAAATGATAATAGTTCCTTTATGTCTTAAAATTTTGCACTAAAAACGTATGAATTGCACCTAAAAGTATAGGAAAAAAAATCCTCACCACTGGACCAATAAATAACATTGTGATAAATGCAAAAAAAGACAATTTCTCAAAGACTTTAATTTACTTGGATCAACAATCAAAACTCATGGAAGCAACAGACATCTGCTGAAAAAAGACCTCTTTAAAATGTTAAAGAACAAAGATGTCAATTTGAAGACTAAGGTATGCCATAGTCTTCAATGGTGTTTTCAATAGCCTCATAAGAATGTGAAAGTTAGAAAATGAATAAGGAAGGCTGTAGAAGAACCAATGCATTTGAATTACTGAGTTGGAGAAGAATATTAAAAATACATGGACTGCCAGAAAAATAAATAATTCTTTGTTGGAACCAGCCGGAAGGCTAGTTAGAAACCAAGATGGCGAGACTTCATCTTCCAAACCTCAGACATGTTATCAGGAGGGACCAGGTCCTGGAGAATGACACCATGTTGGTAAAATGGAGGATTAGCAAAAAAAAAAAAAAAAAAGGGAGACCCCCTAAGAAGGATTGACACAGTGACAGCAACTATAGGTCCAAACGTAACAATTGTGAGGATAGTATAGGACTGGGCAGTGTGTAGTTCTGTTGTTGTGCATAGTGTCACTATGACTCAGAATCAACTCCACAGCACCTAAAAGCATCAGCAACTTCAAACAGGATTGTTTTCTGCATCTGAGCAAACAAGAATTTCTGTAAAAACTATGCTTTCACCAAATGGTGGAATGCACTTGGTATTTCGATCCTTGGGTTTTTTATCCAAACAAACAAAAAAACCAAAACAATTGTGAAAAGAAACTAGAGAAAATAGTTTCTTTATCTTAGGATAACCTATTTGGAAGTATGTCTCTGCATTTTGACACAGACTACTAAATAATATCACCAACTGGAATTACTGAAGTAGGATCCTAGGATTTGCTTTATAAATATCCACATTTACTTTCCCTTTATATGACCAATGATTCTAGAATTAGATCATAATCTAGTAACAGTAACCCAAACCAAACCAAGCTATATGCTCTGAAATTAAGTTGAATCTGAACAAAAGAAAGAGGAATGAAATGAGCCTTGTTAATAAGATAGATTGATACCAATGTAGAGATTAATATAAATATATTTCTTTCAATTTGACCTAATCTTGTTGTTAAGTGCCAGCAAGTCAGTTCCAACTCATAGAGACCCTGCATAGGGTTTCCAAGGAGTGGTTGGTGAGTCTGAACCACTGACCTTATGATTCAAACTGACTTTGTGGTCCAGTGCTTTATCTCACAGTGCCACACCAGAACTTGGACCAAATATTAGAGATACTGAAAAGTAAATGTTTTCAGTCTTGATAGTAGCACCACTAAGGTATCTGGAGGAGAGTGTCCCCAAATACAATGGACTTGGAATTTTTTCATAGTCATATGTATTCCTCCATTTAGCAGAAGAATTTAACTCAAGGACTGCTTCAACAATTCCTGGATTAACCAGGAGAACTATAAATCTCTCTTGCTTTCGTGTTTCCCATTAATTCAGCACTGTATTCATAGGAGATTAAAAGCAACCACTGAAGAAGAAGAAAAAAATTGAGTATGTGTGGCACTGTAGGATAAAGTACTGGACTACAAGATCAGTTTGAACCACAAGGTTGGCTGTTCCATTTTACCAGCTGCTCCTGGTAAACCCTATGCAGGGTCACTATGAGTTGGAACCAACAATATATATTCTAGTGTGGGAGAAAGATGAGGCTTCCAGTCAGTTATGATTCATAGTGATCCTTTATAGAGTTTCTGAGGAGCTGTTGGTGGGTTTGAATGGCTGACCTTGTGGCTAGCAGTCTAGAGCTTATTCTACAATGCCATATGATAGCTAAGATATACCTTACCTATATCTCCTTACTACTGGCAACATTCATCTAGACAAGTGCCCAATAGGCGTGTGCATGATATGGACTCAATCACTATTTGTTGAAAGAATGAATGAGTGCACAGTTAAATATTTTTGGTTTTGTTTTTTAATTTAAAATAAAGTTTAAAGACTTGTTTTTTCTTCCCAGATTGCATTTGTTGTATATCTATGGCTGTTATAGAGTCTATTCCAACTCAGCAACCTTATATATAAAAGAAACCATTGTATCACCCTCTCCTTAGCCAGCATGTTCAAGTCCATCATTGTGGCTGTTGTACCAATCCATCTCACTGAGCATCTCTCACACATTCATTGACCCCGCACTTCACCAAACAAATAAATCATGTATTTTGGTTTGGAATGCATCCTCCAAAAACAGGTGTAAATACTACACTCTATAACCTGTGGTGAGGTGCTATAGTATAAGCACTGGCCTGCTAACCAAAAGGTAGGTGGATCAAACCCAGCAGTTGCTCCTCATGTACCCTACACAAGATCCCTAGAGTCAGAACTGACTCAAGGGCATTTAACAACAATAACTGCGGTTATAATCCCATTTGGGAATGGGTCTTTTTTGTTTTGTTAATGAGGCAGTACTAGTGTAAGATTTGTTTTTATAAATCTCTTTTCAGAGCTAAAAGAGCAGAGGAAGCAAGAAAGGTAAAATGGGGCATGATCAAAGGATGTGAGGACCAGTGGCTGAAACCAGAAAAGGACCTTCCAGAGCTGAGAAAGAGAGACAGAGAAAGAAAGACTTCCCCTAGAGTCTTTGCCCTGAGTTTAGACTTCTAGTCTCCTGAGCAGTAAGAAAATAAATGTTCTGTTTGTTAAAGTCACTTGCTTATAGTATTTTTTTGACTGCAGCTCTATAATGAAGACACCATGTATTCACCAAACATGATGTCCTCCTATATCAGTTGATCCCTTTAAGATGTGTCCAAAGCAAGTGAGCTCTACAATGTTCTGTTGTGATTCATAAGAGTTTTTATTAACTAACTTTTAAAAATAGATTGCCAAGCCTTTTACCTTCATCTGTCTTAGCTGAGAAGCTCTGCTAAAACTTGACCAGTATGGGTGACCTTGCTGGTATTTGAAATACCTTTGGTATAACTTCCGGCATCATAGCAACATTCAAACCATTATACAGTATAAGTACGAGTGGTTACACAGGAGAAAGATGAGGTTTTCTGTTCCCATAAAGATTCACAGTCTTTGAAACTCTATACGGGGTCACTATGAGTCAAAATTGACTCCACACTACACAACCACCACCACCACCACCACCACCATAACAAATCAGCAGACAGATGGTAGTATATTGCATTTAGTATGGAGTCAATCTAACTTTGATTGTAAATTTTATTGACTCCTTCTTAGCATTATTTATCTTCAGGTAGCTTGGATTTTTGTTTTTGAAAATTATCTTCAGTGGGATGCTCTAGTATTTTTGTATCTGTTTTTCCATTTCTTTCCATTTAGGTTTCTGAATAGTTTTCTTGATGCCTTACAAAAGCTCAAGAAAGCTTTTGTGAGAAGTGTAAATGATTCGTGTGTGGTGCTATGGCATAGCGCACTGGACTACAAGGTCATCAGATGCTCCTGGGAACCCTATACAGGGTTGCTGTTTGTAGAAACCAACTCGAAGTCACTTCAAAACAACAACTGACATAAAGGCCGATGGTTCAAACCCATCCAGCAGCATTATGGAAGAAAGACCTGGTGATTTTATTTCAGATATTGTTGTTGTTGTTAAGTGACGTCAAGCTGATATCAACTGATTGTGGTAGTGTGCCATGTAGTCGGTTCCAACTCATAGTGACCTGGCACAGAATTTCTGAGGCTGTAAATCTTTATGGGAGCAGAAAGCTTCATCTTTCTCCTGTGGAATGGCTGGTAATTTCGAACTGCTGACCTTGAGATTAGAAGCCAGTCCTACTCGTAACCACTATGTTGCCAGAGCTCATAGCTTTGTAATGGCCCTTTATAGGGTTTTTAAAGTTTTTACATCTTTGAGGGAATAGAAAGTATCATATTTCTTCCATGGAATGGCTGGTGGGCTCAAGTTGCTGACTTTGTAGTTCACAGTCTAGTGTGTATCCTATGAAGCCATCACATTTACAGAAATATTGCTATTGTTAAGTGCCTCGAATTAGTTCCAGGTCATAGTGACCATGGATAGTGTTTCAGAGGAGCCATTGGTAGATTTGAACCGCCAACCTTTGTAGTTCAAACTGACCTTGTGATCCAGTACAATATCCTACATATTATGGCCATAAAAACTATTAATACATGTTGTTGCTGTTAAATGCCTTCAAGTCAGTTCTGACTTACAGTGACCCTGTATAGGGTATCCCGAGGAGCAGCTGATGGATTTTAAATGCTGACCTTGCAGCTCAAACTAACCATCTAGCGCATTATCCTGAAGCTCCACACCAGGATTCCATGCAGCACATAGGGTTACCATTATTTGGAATTCACTTGAAAGAGATTGATTTAGGAGTTCCCAGTGAAGCAAATGGTTAAACACTCAACTACTTGCTGTAAAGTGGGAGGCTTAAACCCACTCAGACATGCCTTGACTGGAAATCTGTTTCCAAAAGAATTTGAAATCCTATGGAACTGTTCTACTCTGCACACACAGAGTCACCATGACCTAGATCCAACTCCACTGTAGTCAGCAACAGCTAGTGAGTATTACTTATTTAGAAGAAACCTATTGTTTGTAACAGTTAATATTTTATCAACCCACATTGCTAAAATTTTTTATAGTTTGAAGAGTTCACCTGTAAAACCTTAGGTTTCACTATTTAAACTATCATACAAAAACTCTGCTTTCATTCCTCTCTAATATTTATTATGTTTACTTATTATACTCATATTGCCTAAGCTCTCTAGCACAGTGTTGAAAAGCCAAACTAATTATTTCTTTTTTAATTTAATAGGAATGTTACACTATTAGGGGTGTTGATATGTTAGAAGCCCTGAATTTAATCTATAATTCTTAGGACGCTGGTGATTTTGAAACACTTACTGATTGTTTAACATTATCAAAAGCTTTTTCTTCTATTAAGATGATCATACACTTTTTCTAATTCAATCATTGTTATAGTGCAATGAACTGATAGATTTTTTTATGTGAAATAACTCTTGGTTCATGTAGTATTGTTACTATGAGGTAATTTGAAAATAATTTCCTCAGAATTTCTACATCTATATCTTGTAGCACCACACCAAGACTCCAAACCCACAAAAAAATCCCAGCAGGGCCTTTAGTGGTTTTAGAGTCCTGGTGTGGCACTACAGGATAAGCACTGGCCCACAAGATCAGTTTGAACTTCAAGGTTGGTGGTTCAAATCCACCAGCTGCTCCTCGGAAACCCTATATCGGATTTTTATGAGTCAGAACCGACTTGACGGCACTAAACAAAAACAAAATATTCATTAGTGATAGGGTCCATAGTTTTAATGTTATGTACTCTTTCACCAGTTTTGGTATCAAAGATAAACCAACTTTAGTAAATAAATTTAAAAAATTCTTCTCTTTTCTTATTTTTCTGAAACAGTGTTAAAAGGCCTTAGCTATCGAACCACTGATCTTATGGTTAGCAGTGCTTATCATACAGTGCCACACTTGTTGTTGTTTGTTAGATGCTGTCAAGTTGGTTCCAACTCAAAGTGACCCAACGCACAACAGAATGAAACACTGTCCAGTCCTGTACCTCACAATCGTTGTTACACTTGAGCTTATTGCTACTGCCACTGCATCAATCCATTGTATTGGAGGTCTTCCTCTTTTTCTCTGACCTTCCACTTTACTAAGTATGATGTCATTCTCCAGGGACTGATCCCTCCTAATAATCTGTTGGAAGTATGAGAGACAAAACCTTACCATCCTGACTTCTAAGGAGCATTGAGGCTGTACTTCCTCTAACACAGAATAGTTTGTTCTTCTGACAGTCCATGGAACTTTTAATGTTCTTCTCCAAGAGCATAACTCAAATGCATCAATTCTCCTATGGTCTTCTTTATTCATTGCCCAACTTTCACATGCATATGAGACTATTGAAAATACTATGGCTTCAGTCAGGTGCACCTTAGTCCTCAAACTGACATCTTTGCTCTTGAACACTTTGAAGAGGTCTTGTGCATCCAGATTTTCCCAGTGCAATATGTCAGTTGATTTCTTGACTGCTACTTCTATGAGCACCATACTAAACACACCTAAAATCTCTGAAAGTTATATATACATTGCTAACCACAAGGGTGGGTGTTAAACTACTAGCTGTTCCTCAGAGACCCTATACAGGTTCACTACGAGTCAGAATCAACTCAATGGACAATAAAGTACATAATCAGAAAATGAACCTAGCAAGACAGAATCTTAAGGAAAATACTCTCTTCGTCTACTCAAACACCACAGAAAAGCCTATGGCCCCATCCCTACTCAGACTACCAAAGGATGAGAGGGGAGTATAGATGTCCACCCTTGAGAGACTATAATAATACTCCACAAATTCTCAGAAGTGATGTCTGAGAAGTTCCAGTGGTTGTTTTCTTTAGGTCTATTAATTTTTAGTAAATATCTTAATATTTTCTACTTATCAATCAATATATCCAGAAGTTGATTATTTATCATAATATAAATTAAGAAACAATTGACTAAATAAGAATTTATTTTCGCAGAGTTGCAATATAGTTAAATTAAATTTTCCAAAGCTCTGCTTGTTTGTTTAAAATATAAGTCATAGCTTCTTATCACATTAATGTGTTTGTTGTTGTTGTTATTTTGTCTTTGCTTTTCTTGTTGATGTCTCATTTTTATAAAGCTTCAAATCTGTCATCAATAAATGCAATTTAATTCAAGCATTAATATTGTTCCTGTTATAGATTGAATTGTGTTCCTCTAAATTATATGTCCACCACTTGTCTGCCAGTTTGTCATGCTATGGGGGCATGAGTGTTTCTGTGATCTAAGGAAGCTATACCATCAGTATTTTAAATGCCAGCAGGGTCATCCATGGTGGACAGGTTTCAGATGAGCTTCCAGACTAAGAAGGAAGAAGGTGAGACAGACTATTCTGAATATTTAGTCACTGAAATCCTTAAGAATAGCAGTGAAACACTGTCAGATAGCACCAAAATACTGAATACTCAATTATGATGAAGAGCACCAGAATACTGTCAGACATCATACTGGAAGATGAGTCCCTCATTTGGAAGGCACTCATAATACAAATGGGGAAGAGTTGCCTCCTCAAAGTAGACCTGACCATGATGACATGAATGGAGAAAAGCTTTCAAGACTTTCATTTGCTGATGTGACAAAATTCAAAATGGGGAGAAGCATTAATAATCTGAACATTGAATGTACGGACTAAGAATCTGGTAAAATTGGAAGTTGTCCAAAATGAAATGGAATGGATAAACATCGATATCCTAAGCATTAATGAGCTGAAATGGACTGGCATTAGCCATTTTGAACCTGACAGTCACATAGTTTGCTATGCTGGGAATGACAAATTGAAGAGGAATGGTGACCCATTCATCATCAAAAATAACATTTCAAGATCTATCTTGAAGTCAATGATGTCTGTGATTAGATAATATCCATACATCTACAAGGAAGACCAGAGTCCCGGTGTGGTGCTTTGGGTTAATGCACTGGACTGCAAAGTCAGTTTGAACCGCAGGATCAGTGGTTCAAGTTCACCAGCTGCTCCTCAGAAACCCTATACAGTGTTGCTATGGGTAGAACCAACTATATGGTACTTAACAAAAACAACAACAAGAAAGACTAGTTAATACCACTATTATTCAAATGTACTTACCAACCACTAAAGCCAGTGACGATGAAATTGAAGAATTCTATCAATTTCTTCAATCTGAAATTGATCAAACATGCAGTAAATAATGTATTAATAATCACTGGCAATTGGAAAGCAAAGATTGAAAACAAAGAGAAAGGATCACTAGTTGGAAAATATGACTATGGTGATAAAAACGATGCTAGAGATCACACAATAGAATTTTGCAAGACCAATGATTTCTTCATTAAAATACATTTTTAAACAACATAAAATATGGCTGTACACCTGGACCTCACCAGATGAAATACACAGAAATTAAATTGACTACATCCTTGGAAAGATGGTGGTGAAGCGCAGGAGCAGACTGTGGAACAGATCGCCAGTTGCTCATAAGCATGTTAAGTCTGGAGCTGAAGAAAATTATATATAACAAGTCTACCTGAGCAAAAATATGACCTTGAACATATCCCACCTGAATTTAGAGATCATCTCAAGAAGAGATTTTATACATTAAACATTAGTGACCAAAACCAAAAGATATGTGGGATGACATCAAGAAGCAAAAGTTGATTAGGAAGAAAAGGAAAAGACCAAAATGAATGTCAGATGAGACTCTGCAACTTGCTTTTTATCAGAGATACTAAAGCAAATGGAAGAAATGGGGAAGTAAAACAGCTGAATAGATTTTTTCTAAGGGCTGCTTGAGAAGACAAAGTAAAATATTATAATGAAATGTGTAAAAACTTGAGTTTGAAACCCGAAAGACAACAATAGGCTCAGCATTTCTCAAACTGAAGGAGCTGAAGAAAAAAATTAAGCCTACACCAAAAAAGGAATCTATGGGCAAAGTAGGAGTTCTGGTGTAGTGCTGTGGGTTAATACACCAGACTGCAAAGCCATTTGAACTGCAAGGTCGGCAGTTCAAGCTCACCAGCTGCTCCTCGGAAACCCTATACAGGGTCTCTATGGGTCGGAACTGAC
>NW_006408545.1:344658-366750 GCF_000296735.1 Chrysochloris asiatica
AAGAAGAAGAAGAAGATGGAAAGAATACACAGAGCCACTGTACCAAAATGAATGATCAATGTTTAACCATTTCAAGAGGTTGCATATGATCCAGAGCCAATAATACTGAAGGTAGAAGTCCATGATGCTTTGAAGGTACTGGAAAAGAAAAAGGCTCTGGGAATTGATAGAATATAAATTGAAATCTTTCAACAAACTGATGCTTGATGCTGCACTGGAGGCACTCACTTATCTGTTCCAAGAAACCTGTAAAGCAGCTACCTGGCCAACTGATTGGAAGAGATCCATATCTGTGCTCATTCCAAAAACAGGTGTTCAAACAGAATAGAGAAATTATCAGACATTATTATAAATATTTCATGCAAGTAAAAATTTTCTGAAAACAATACAAAAGCGGCTGCAACAGGACCAGATTCAGATGAGGCCATGGACTGAGAGATATCATTGTTAATGACAGATATATCTTGGCTGAATGCAGAGGATAACAGAAATATCTTTACTTGTGCTTTATTGACTACACAAAGGCTTTTGATTGTGTGGATCATGACAAGCTATGGACAACAATGAACATTCTGGAACACTTAATTGTGCTCATGAGGAAATGGTATATAGATCAAGAGACAGTAGTAAGAACAGAACAAGGGAACACTGAATGGTTTTAAATTAGAAAAGATGTGTGCCAGAGTTGTATTCTTTCACCATACTTATTCAATCTGTATACTGAGCAAATAATCCAAGAAGATGGATTATATGAAGAATAACATGGCATCAGAATAGGAAAAAAAACTTACTAATTACCTGTGATATACAGATAGTGCAACCTTGCTTGCTGAAAGCAAAGAGGACTTAAAATACTTACTGATGAAGATCAAAGACCACAACTTTGGGTTGCACCTCAAGGTAAAGAAAACAAAAACCCTCTCCACTGGACCAATAAATAGCATCAAGTTATATGGAGAAAAGATTGAAGTTGTCAAAGACCTCATTTTTCTCCAATCAATCATAAACACTCGTGGAAGCAGCAGTCAAGAAATCAAACAACATATTGCATTAGGTAGATCCGCTGCATAAGACCTATTTAAAGTGTTCAAGAGCAAAGAGGTCAATTTGAGAACTAAAGTGCACTTGACCCAAGCCATGGTATTTCCAAGAACCTCATATGCAAATGAAAGTTGGATGATAAATAAAGAAGACCATAGAAGAAAAAATGCTTTTGAGTTATGGTGTTAGAGGAGAATAATAAAAGAACCATGGGCTGCCAAAAGAAAAAAAACAAATCTGTGTTGGAAGAAGTATAGCCAGAATGCTCTTTAAAAGCCAGGATGGCCAGACTTTGTCTCTTATACTTAGACATATTATCAGGAGTAGCAATTCCATGGAGAAGGACACTGTGCTTGGTAAACTGGAGGTTCAGGGAAAAAGAGGAAGATCCCCAATTATATGGATTGGCACAGTGGCAGCAGCAATGGACTCAAGCATAACAATGATTGTGAAGTTGGCATAGAATTGGGCAATGTTTTCTTCTGTTGTGCATAAGGTCACTAAGTGTTGGTACCAACTTGAGTGCACCTAACAACAAAAACAAACAATATATTGTGAAATCTAGCTTCTATACCTGTGAATGCATAATCAACAACACTCGTGGAAGCAACAGTCAAGAACGCAAATCATGTATTGCCATTAGGCAAGTCTGCTTCATAAGACCTCTTTAAAGTGTTCAAGAGCATAAATATCAGCTTGAGAACTATGGTATGCCTGACCCAAGCTATGGTATGTTCAACAGACTAGTTTGCATGTGAACGTTGGACAATGAATAAGGAAAACTGTAGAAGAATTGATGCATTTGAGTTATGGTATTGGAGGAGAATATTGAAAGTACCATGGACTGCCAGAAGAAGACACATTGAAAGAGCTACAGCTAGACTGTGTCTTAGAAGCCAGCATGGTGACATTTCATCTCTCATACTTCAGACATATTATTTAGAGGGACCTGTCTCGGGACATCATGCTTGGTAAAGTAGAGGGTCAGCAAAAAACAGGAAGACCCTCAGTGAAATGGACTGGCACAGTGGTAGCAGCAATAGTCTCAAGAGTAGCAACAACTGTGAGGATGCCACAGGACCAGGCAGTGTTTTGTTCTGGTGTACATTGGGTAGCTGTGAGTCTGAGCCAACTAAAGTCATCTAACAAGCATACCAACATGCCTGTGGTTATAGTCCCATTTAGGAATGGGTTGTCTTTGTGATGCTAATGAGATGGAATTAGTGTGGATCCTGGTGTGGTGCTGTAGGAAAAAGCAGTGGTGTGCAAAGTGGTTTGAACCACAAGATTAGCAGTTCAAACTCATCAGTTACTCTTTAGAAACCCTACATAGGGTTGCTATGAGTCAGATGCAACTCAAAGGCACGGAACAGCAAACAACATATGTGTCTTGAATTAATCGCTTGGGAGATACAAGAGATCACACAAGCAACTCAGAGAAGCAGAGTTGAGGGATGAGATTTACCAAGCCACATAATGTTTGCCCAAGATTAGCTCAGAAGAGACAAGGACCTTCCTTCAGGGACCGCAGAATGAGAAAGCCTTTGCGAGAACTAACTTGGACTTTGGCCTCCTAAACTGTGAGAAAGTAAATGTTTGTTGGTTAAAACCACCTACTTTGCTACCTGTTTTTAGCAGTATTAGATAATTGAAATGGTTTCTGTTTACAAGATAAAATAAGTACAACAATCCCACCAAGTTCATTCTACTTGCTCAAGATCACATAAGTAGTCAATGGCAGAGCAATAATCTGATCCCAGAATCCCTGGTGGTATAGTGCTTAAAGCCCTTGACTGCTAACCCACGTGTCAGTTGTGCCAGACACTCCATGAGAAAAAGCTGTGGCAATTTGCTTTCTTAAAGACTTTCATCCTTGGAAACCCGGTGGGCCGTTCTACTCTGTCCTCTAGGCTAACTATGAGTCAGAATTAACAATAGTGGCTTATTCTGATTCCAGAATCCATTTATCTAATCACCACCTAATTTTTTTTGTAAGTCCCTGATTTGGCACCATGATAGATATGTGTTATACTGTTAACTGGTTATTACATTACGCAAAAGGAAAAGCTACATCCCAGATGGTCTACAGTCATATTCAGGATGACCCAGAGACCCAAAATAAATATTTTAAGTAATCCAAGCCAGTAAAAAACGGGAAGGCAGAAACACAGAGTGGGAAGGTCAATCAGATTTGTACTGGAAAGATTATTCATTGAAGGGAAAGCGTATAATCTGGGGAAACAATGACTCACGATGTCCATGATGGAGATAGGAAATAGAGTAAGAAACCAATCACAGTTCTGAGATAGAATCATTAGATATTACTGTGGCATTATCTCTATTTAAGTTTTCTATATTTAAAAAAATGTGTGTGTGTGTCTGGATTAAACCATTCTTCTGAAAATGAAAACAGCGTTGACTGTCCAGTAGTAAAACGGAATTTATGAATGTACTGGTGGATTCTAAATCCTTCAATGGTAAATTTCGGTGTGTTTTTTTAAATTTCTACCTCTTATTGAAAATTTATGTTATTCTTATTATTTTGTCTATTTTAATGAGCTCTTTACCTCTGATTCTATTTGTATACTTTGTATCCTTTTTTCAGTTAATTTTTTATCATTTAACTTGTCAATTATTAAACCCAACTTTCATTCAAATTTAATTAAATATAATCTGTGATTTTTTGCTAATTGGTTAGCAATTTAGTTCATTATTTAGATAAGTTAGGTGGACAAATTACAAACCAATTTTATCCTAAGATACAATTGACTGAAAATATTTTAGTGATTCATTGAAAAATTATGATTTGATTGATCTACTTTAAAGGAAAGAAGTAATACATAAAGATCTGTATTTAGAGGCCAGAGGAATTGAAAACACTTTACAAATATTAAATGATTCAATATTTTTCCTATTAGGATTTTCTATCATATAATTTGCATAGTATCCCATTTTCTGTAATCAGTCAGTTGTCACGAATTTTGCTATTAGATAATAATTGCAGAAGTAATCATGAATAAGTGTTTACACGAAGTCCTCAGTATTAAATCTTGAGCAAACAGATTTGGTGTGCAATGGGAAAGTTCCAAAATAAACTTTTCATAAAGCATTTTGATTTTCAACTTCCTGTCTGGCTTTTAAACAGGATACATAGAAATGAACTAGTTTTCTGTGCAGTGTTTTTTTACTACCTCACTTTTTAAATGTCAAAGTTTTAGTGATGTATGATTATTGAAACTTTCTTCTTTTTCCAACAGTCGTTAATTCTGGCATTTTATCTTGATGTGTGTATGTGTGAATAAAAATAATTTCCTTAACAATTTGTAGTTTCTTTTTAAAATAATGAAATATTAAATTTTATTGTTTCTAGAAAGCTAGATATTATAGAGTATGAAATTTCATAGACTTAATTTAAACTTACTAATCATTTGGGTTATTTTCAATATAATGCTGGTAAATGCTTTTTTTTCCTCAAAAGTCACAAATTTATTTCAATCATATATTTACATGCACTAGTGGTTACGAGTCGGGCTGCCAACCTCAAGGTCAGCAGTTTGAAACTACCAGAGGTTCTGCGGGAGAAAGATGAGGCGTTCTGCTCCCGTAAAGATATACAGCCTTGAAAACCCTGTGCAGGGTCACTATGAGTCAGAACCGACTCCACGGCACTTAACAACAACAACGTTGCTTGCCTCTACAAATGCTACAAATATCAGCTATTCATTCTAAGGCGTGTTTTGTTTTATTTTGTTTTTTTATGAAGCAGGCATGTAATTCTGAAGATGAAAAGCCTCTTCACAAAGATTTTTCAGACCAGTTTTCCTGGCCATGAGATGATGTTAGAGTTTAATAATAATAATACTCTTCTTTCCTTATATGAACTTACACTGTTATTGACTCTTAGAAAATATTTCATTATCTCTCCTTATATTTGTGAAACTAGGAAAGCCGATAGGGGCACCCAGTCATACAAGCGATTTTCATTGGCTATTGCATCATGATGTGGAGACATTTGGGAATAGTGTGGTTCTCAGTGAGAGACGAACTGTGTCTACCACTTTCACCAGCTGAATTAGAAACATTACATACCTGTGCAAGTCACTAACAGAAAAGATTTTAATAAGAGGGACAGCTTGCTCTGCAAAAAACTCAATGATTATATCACATATGTTTCCAGGTGTCAGCCAACTGTTGCTCATTTTATTATAGATTAAATCCTTGCCAATTTATTGTGTTTTAAACAATGGGTGATGCCGACCATGGGAACCTCAATGGAAATGTACTCCCTAACAGTGTCCGGATGTCACGCATATATTCCTATGGGAAAACAACGTGGATAAAGCAATGTCATTGACTACAACAAGTAATTTCTAAAGATACTGAATTAATATAAGGAAGTATTGCTAAATTTAACAGTGTGATTGGTCAGAGTAGGAAATACTCTGTATATTTTGACCATTCAAGGGAAAAAACAATTTTTTTCTGTCTGGAAATGTAATAAACAACAGGCCAAGTGTTTGTCAGAGTCAAATCAGTTTTCCATCTGTCTATCCCAAGAGCTTTCCTTTACATTGTCTCATTCTAAGGGATGATTAGAAAATACTTTTATGCCACAAGGACTCCTTTTACATGTTGTGGTTCTTCAGTGTTGCAGGAGGTTCTAATTAAACTAACCCATATTATTCCTCCAGAAAGACTTTCAAAGAAACAAAAAAGTAAATTTGATTTCAATCTTATAAACCACACGCAGAGTTGGAACTTTAAAAAGGGGACTATAATTTTTATCAAGAGTAGATGAATCTAATTTTTCAGTGTCTTATTTATTATTACAGCAAGAACACCAGACAAGAATATTTGGATAATATAACACAAAGTATTATAAATCTTATTTAGATCTAAGGAAAAAGATAAAGATCGTGTCATATTCATATTGAATAATTCTGCATAAAAAGAGACAAATTATTACCAGAATATAGCCATATATAGAAAACATTAATGATGTAGCATATATTGTTAGGAGGATTCACAATTTCTTGAAATGACCTATTCTTTTTCCTTCTTTTTATTGTGATTTGGATAAAAGTTTACAGAGCAATTTGATTTTACAATCCACAATGCACACATTTTGATTTTTGGCATTGATTGTAATCCCCACAACGTACCAGTCCTCTACTCGCTTCCCCCCTATGTTTACCATTTCCATTTGTCCTTTTCCTTCTTTCCTATCCCTTCCTGCCTTTCATAGTTCAAGATCATGGGAAAGCTGAGAGATTCTTATAGTCTTAGTTGGTTTCTTCCTATATCTATGGTCAGTTGAGGATCAGCTATGGGTTAATTTTTCTGGTCTTGAATGCTCTGTCCCATGTGTCAATGGCCTGCTTTGAGAAAACTGAGCTGTCTTAGCATCTCATGACCTCAAATTCTTCAGCAGATTAGCCTGGACTTGTACATATGACAAAGGTTATTATTGTTATAGTGTCATCAACTCAGTTCTGACTCATCGACCCTGTATAGGGTTTCTGAGCAGTGGCTGGTGGGTTTGAACCACCAACCTTTTGGTTAGTAGTCCAGTGCTTACCCTACAATGTCACATTGTTGTTGTGAAGTGCCATCAGGTTAGTTCCAACTCATAGCAACCCTGTATAGGGTTTCCAAGGAGAAGCTGGTCATTTGAATTGCCAATCTTGTGGTTTGCAGTCCTTTGCTGATCCTATAGCACCATACCAGGACACATAAGGATAGGGAATAAAGTTTTATTGAAGAAGTCATAGATATAGGGAAGGATAGAGACTTGTGGTCATTTTTTCTGTTAACCATATCACATGTTAATTTTTTATTTTGGAAAAAAACCATACTATTACTATGCCTTTGAGTTGTGGTGTTGGAGGAGAGTGCTGAGAGTGCCATGGACTGCCAAAGAACCAATAGATCTGTTTTGGAAGAAGTGTAGCCAGAGTGCTCCTTGGAGGCCAGGATGGCTAAGCTTCGTCTCTCCTACTTTGGACATATTGTCCGGAGGAAACAGTCGCTAGAGAAGGATGTCATGCTGGGTAGGGTGGAGGGTCAGAGAAAAAGAGGAAGACCCCCAACGAGATGGATCAGCCAGGTGGCATCATTGATGGACTCAAGTGTGGCAGTGGTGGTGAGGTTGGCCCAGGATCGAGCATTGTTTCGTTCTGCTGTGCATGGGGTCGCTATGAGTCGGTGCCGACTCGATGGCACCTGACAACAACATTACTAATACTATAATATTTATTGAATGTGTATTATGTTTGTTCTGTTTAAGGTGTATATTGAATAGCACAGTGGTCAAATTTCTCAGCTGTCAACAAAAAGGTCAAAGATTTAAACCCACAAGTTGCTCTACTGGAGAAAGATGGAATTACAATGTATATTCCCAGTTATGAATATTCAAGATAGATTCCTCCCGAAAATGTGCACTTGGATTTGTTACTAATTTATACAATGTTCTATAGTTTCATATGGTATTGCGATAAAGAAATAGACCAAAGCATTTTATATAATTAGAAGGTAATGAAGGGCATCAATCTGTGAGGGTTTATGCCAAACACATGGAAGAATTTGGAATCACATGATTGCCAATTTTTCTATTCTTTTGTAGCAGCTTAACAATGAGGTATTGTAATTGCAGATTAATTATCTAAGAAAGGTCAAATACTAGCAATTTGAGAAAAGCAGAGAAGTCAATGTATAATCAGTCCAGGAGAAAACAATCATGTCCAGACAGTTATCCAAAGTTTGAGAGATTCAGTTTAGAATTTTAGGTAAGAAATTTAGCTAAGAAAAGAAAGCTATTAAAGATGACACTATCACTGGTAACTATTGTGTATTGAGCATTTATTTCTCTGTGCCATTTATTTACATGTACTGTCATTTATATACATGTACTATTGCATTGCCAATTTGAACCAAAACGTTGGTGGTTCAAACTCACCATCAGCTCCTTGGAAATCCTATACAGGGTCACTATGGGTCAGAACCAACTTGACAGTAGTTAAAAAAAATAAAAATCACATTGTGGTGCTGTCGGGTAATTACTAGATGTGGCACTGTGGGGTTAATGTGCTGGACTGCAAAGTCAGTTGGAACCCAAAGGTCGGCAATTCAAGCTCACCAGCCACTCCTCGGAAACCCTATACAGGTTGCTATGTGCCAGAACTGTCTTGAGGATACTTAATAACAGCAACAACAACAATAACAACTGCAAGATCAATAGTTCAAACTCACCAGCAGCTGTCTACATAAAAGGAAGAGGAAACTTTCTGCTCCTGTAAAGATTTCTAGCGTCTGTGAGTCAGAATTGACTTGATGACATTGAGTTGGAGTTTCAAGTGTATCTTATTATCCTAAACAGCATCAGCATTATTCTTTCTTTACAAATAATAAAACAGGTTTATAAGGATTATATATTCAGCTAATGTCACACAACTATTCAGTGAGATTGTCTTTGTACTAAGCTCAATTTCACTCCAAAAAGGTAAGGAAAATCAAGAAAATGTTTGAGGATTTAGTCATATTATTAATTTGGAGCCATCTAGCTCATATTTTCTTTACCAATTCAGTGTGATGTTACTTAGAGTCACATTATAATTGAGTGAAAGAAAATAATTTTCTTCCCTTAGGGAACTTACTGCCTGATAAGAAAATTAAAAGTTTGAAGTTCTGTTGTTACATGCTGTGGAGTCTGCTCTGACTCATAGTGACCCTATTCACAACACAGCCAGTCCTGCAACATTGTTGTTGTGTATGGGCCCATCACTGCAGCCACTGTGACAATCCATCTCATGAACTACTTGTTCTCTGTCACTGATCCTCTCCTTTACTAGGTATGATGTCCTTTTCCAGGGACTGGTCCCTTCTGATAACGTGAGATCAAGTCTTTCCATCTTCATTTCTAAAGAGCTTTCTGGCTGTACTTTATCCATGACAGATTTGTTTGTTCTTTGGAAGTCCAAGGTGCTTTCAACATTCTTAACCAGCACCATAAATCAAGTGTAAGGGCTCATCTACAATGCTGTTTATTTATTGCCTAGCTTTCATATGAGTATGAGGGGATTGAAAATAGCATGACTTAGGACAGGCTCACCTTAGTACTCAAATAAACATTTTTTGCTTTTTAACACTTTAAAGAGGCCTTGCAACAGATTTGACCAATGCAATACCTTGTTTGGGTTTCTGACTGCTGCATCCATGAGTGTTCACTGTGGATCTCAGAAAAATGAAATTCTTTACAACTTCAAGCTTTTCTCAATTTATCATAATGTCACTTATTGGTAAGTTATGAGGATTTTTGTTTCCTTTATATTGAGATTTAATCAATACTAAGACAGCAGTCTTTGATCTTCATCAGCAAGTCCTTCAAGTCCTCTTTGCTTTCAGCAAGTAAGGTTATTGTTGTTGTTAAGTGTTGTTGAGTCAGATCCAACTCATAGCGACTCTGTATAGAGTTTCCAAGGTTTTTTAAATCTTTGCAGGAGCAGAAAGCCTCATTCTTCTCCCATGGAGAGACTGGTGAACTTGAACCACAGGATTTGTGTGCTATCATAAATAGTTGCTGCACTTGTTGTTAAGTGCCTTCAACTCGATTCCGACCCATAACAACCCTGTATAGGATTTCTAAGGAACAGCTGGTGAGCTTGAACCACCAATCTTGCAGTTCAAATGACTTTGCAGTCTGACGCATTAACCCGCAGCGTCAGACTTATGGAAATTATCCTATGACAGACAGCATTGTTTTCATGGTGAATGTGACACTATTTCACTTCAATTTGTCATTTCTGACATAGGAAACCATATGATTGTCAGATTCAAACTGGCCAATAACAGTCCATTTCAGTTCACTAATGCCTAGGATATCTATCAATCTTCATGCATTCCATTCCATTTTTGACAACTTCCAATTTTCCTAGATTCATACATTCCATGTTCTATTTATTAATGGATGCTTGCAGCTGGTTCTCCTAATTTTAAATTGTGCCCCATCTGCAAATGAAGGTCCAGAAAGCTTTACACCATTTGCGTCATTATGGTCAACTCTACTTTGAGCAGGCAACTCTATACCATTAGTACTTTAAGAGCCTTCCAACCTAAGGGCCTATATCTGAAAATATTATGTTGATATTCATAGTACTTTCATCTCCTGGCCATATATCTGATAATGTTTCATTGCTATTCATAAGATTTTTAGTGGCTAAATATGGTCATTCAAGCTCACCAGCTGCTCCTTGATAATCCTATACAGGGTCGCTATGGGTCGGAATCGATGCAACGGCACTTAACAACAACAACAACAAATATTCAGAAGTAGTTCACCCTCATCCTCCTAGTCTGTCTTAGTCTGGAAGCTCAGCTGAAACCTCACCTAAATGACTCTGCTGGTATTTTAAATACCAGTGGTATAGCTTCCAGCATCACAGCAATGTCCAAGCCACTATAGTATGACAAACTGACAGATGAGTGGTGGAAGCAAGGTTGTAGCCTCTACATATTGAAGGTTTTTAATGAGTCTTCCTCCAATCCTGATGCCATGTTCTTCTTCATATAATACAGCTTCTCCGAGTACTTGCTCAGCCTACAGTTTTAATAAATATAATAAAGAAATACAACCCTGAGATAAAACTTCCCTAATTTAAAATCTTTCAATATCCCCTGTTCTGTTCAAACAACTGCTTCATGAACTACATATAGGTTCTGCATGAGCACAATCAACTCTTCTGAATTTACCATTCTTCACAATGTCTTCCATAGCTTGTTAAGATTCACACCATGAAACGCCTTTGCATAGTAAATAAAACACAGGTTAGATGTCTTCTGGTATTCTTTGCCTTTAGCCAAGATCCATCTAACCTCAGTAATAATATCCCTCATTGTATGTCCTCTTCTGAAACATATTTGAATTTCTAACAACTCCCTGAATGATGTATTGCTGGAATCGTTTTTGAATTATCATCAGCAAAATTTTATGTGGGTGTGATACGAATAATATTGTTGGATAATTTCTGCATTCTGAAGGGTTACCTTGCTTTGAAATTGTCACAAACATGAATCTTCTAAAGTCGGTTGACCAGGTAGATGTCTTCCAAATTTTTTTGTATAGATTAGTAAGTGCTTACAGCATTTCATCTCACTGCCAGATTTTAAAATTTATCACATTGCTACAGTGATCAAAGCAGCTTGGTACTGGTACAATGAAAGATAGACAGATCAATGTAACAGAACTGAGAATCCAATAATTAACCCAGCCACATATAGCCAATTGATGTTAGACAAAAGGCCTAAGTATACTGAATGGGGAGGGGATAGTCTATGCAACAGATGTTGCTGGCAGAACTGGAAAGCAATATGCAAAAGATTGAAACAAGACCTTTACTTCATGCCATAAAAAAAACCAACTCAGCATGGATTAAAGACATAAAACTGAATCTCATTGTTATAAATGTCATCAATGTAAAATTAGGGATACATTTGAGGGCTATAATACAGAGTACACACAGGCTACGAATCATTGTGAAAATTGCACAAACAAAAGAAGACAAAATAGATGATTTGCTGTTGTTAAGTGCGACCGAGTCAGTTTCGACTCATAGTGACTTTATGCACAGCAGGATGAAACCCTGTCTGATCCTGGGCCAACCTCACTACTGTTTCCATGCTTGCACCCATGGATGCTGCTACTTTGCCAATCCATCTCACTGGAGGTCTTCCTCTTTTTCTCTGACCCTCCACCTTACCAAACATGATATCCTTCTCCAGTGACTGGTCCTTCCTGACAATATGTCCAAAGTATGAGAGACGAAGTCTGGCCATCCTGGCCTCCACAGAGCACTCTGGATGCACTTCTTCCAAAACAGATCTGTTGATTCTTTTGGTATCCCATGGCACTTTCAATATTCTCCTCCAACACCATAACTCAAAAGTATCAATTCTTCTACAGTCTTCCTTATTCACTGTCCAGCTTTAGCTTGCACATGAGGTTATTGAAAATATTATGGCTTGGGTCAGGCAAAACTTAGTCTTCAAGCTGACATCTTTGCTCTTCAACACTTTAAAAAGGTTTTGTGCTACATAGAGATTTGCCTAATGCAATATGTCATTGGGAGCAAAGAGGAAGGATCAGTAGTTAGAAAATATGGCCTTGGTGATAGAAATGATGCTGGAGAATGCATGATAGAATTCTGCAAAACCAATGATTTGTTCATTTCAAATACCTTATTTAGACAGTCTAACAGATGACTATACACATTGACCTCACCAGATGGAATACATAGAAATTAAATTGACTACATCTATGGAAAGAGAAGATGGGAAAGCTCCATATCATCAGTGAAAACAAGACCAGGGGCAGATTGTGGAACAGACCATCAATTACTCATATGCAAATTCAAACTGAAGCTGAAGAAAATGAATACAAGCCCATGAGAGCCAAAATATGACCTTGAATATGTCCCACCTGAATTTAGAGATCATCTGAAGAACAGATTTGATACATTAAACACTAAAGACCGAAGACCAGAAGAGTTGTGGGATGATATCAAGCAAATCATACATAAAGAAAGCAAAAAGTCATTGAGAAGACAAGAAAGAAGGAAAAGGTCAAAATGGATGTCAGAAGAGATACTGAAACTTGTTCTCCAGCATAGAGATGCTAAAGCAAATGGATGAAATGAGGAGGTCCAAGAGCTGAACAGAAAACTTCAAAGATCAGCTCGAGAAGATAAAGCCAAATATTACAATAAAATATGCAAAGATTTGGAATCAGAACACCATAAAGGAAGAACACACTCAGCATTTCTCAAGCTGGGGGAACTGAAAAAGTTCAAGCCTCGACTTTTGTTATTGAAAGATTCTCTGGGCAAATTATTGAATTATGCAGAAAGCATCAAGAGAAGATGGAAGGAATACACAGAATTATTGCACCAAAAGGAAATGGTAACTGTTCAACTGCTTCAAGAGGTAGCATATGATCAAGAGCCAGTGATATTTAGGGAGGAAGTCCAAGGTGCATTGAAGGAATTGGCAAAGAACAAGGCACCAGGAATTGATGGAATACAAATTGAAATCTTTCAAGAAAGTGAGGCGGCACAGGAGGCACTCACTCATCTCTGCCAAGAAATTTGGAAGACAACTATCTGGCCAACTGATTGGAAGAGATCCATATTTGTGCCCATTCTAAAGAGAGGTGACCCAACAGAATGCAGAAATCATACTTCGCAATGTTGTCATAGCTTGTCATGATCCACACAATCGAAAGCCTTTGCGTAGTCAATAAAGCACAGGTAAACATCCTTCTGATATTCTCTGCTTTCAGCCAAGAACCATTGAACATCAGCAATGATATCCCTGGTTCCACGGCCTCTTCTGAAACTGGCTTGGACCTCTGAAAGTTCTCTGTCAATGTATGCTTGTAGCCATTTCTGTATTACTTTTAGTAAAACTTTACTTGCATGGGAGATGATTGGGACATACTAAAACTTAAAGACTTACGTGCATCAAAAGACTTCACCAAAAGAGTGAAAAGGAAGTCCACAGAATTAGAAAAAATCTTTTGCAATGACACATCAGACAGGGGACTAATTTCTAAAATATATAGAAAACTAAATACCTTTACAAAAAAGACAAATATCCCAATTAAAACATGGTCACTGGACATGAATAGACACTGCACCAAGGAGGAGATCCAGGCAGTCAACAAATATATGAAGAAATGTTCACGATCACCAGCCATTAGAGAGCTGCAAATCAAAACAACAATGAGATGCCATCTCACACTAGTTTAAAACAGTGAAGTGCAAAAAAAGAAGAGGACAATAAATGCTGTCTAAGATGTGGAAACACTGTCACCCTCCTACATTGCTGGTGGAATTGCAAAATGGTCCAACCTCTCTGGAAAACAATATGGCACTTCCTCAGAAGTGCGCAATTAGAAATACCTTATGATCCAGCAGTCCCTCTACTTGGTATTTATCCACAAGAAATACAAGCCATAACACGAATAGATATATGCACACCAATGCTCATAGCAGCACTATTTACAATAGCAAAAAGATGGAGACAGCCTAAGTGCCGATCAATGGAAGAATGGATAAATAAACTTTGGTACATACACACAATGGAATGTTATGTTACTTTGAAGAATAACAAGGAAACTGCAAGCCACCACATAACATGGATGTACCTTGAGCCATTATGCTGAGTGAAATTAATGAGTTACAAAAGGAGAAATACTACATAGGACCATTATTGTAAAAGCTTAAGAAAAAATACCCCAATTAAAAGTGAAAAAAAAGAAAATTTCTTTATGTTTTCTGGGGTTTAGGGAATGGGGTGAGGGGAGGGAGGGGAAGGTGAAGCACAGGATAGGGAATAGACATGATAATTTGGGTGTTGGGGGCAAATACACAAGACGTGGAAGGGGAATGGAAGAACAAGGTGGATGGGAAAATGTTTAGGCAGGTTTGCATGGGCTAAGTGGGACAGAGGTAAATAGTGATGTATGCTCAACCTTGGAACAACAAGACTCTGTGATACAGGGATTGAGACATGGATTGAATAGGTAAAAGAGGGGAAATAATGTTAAGATGCTTAACTGTCTTATGAATCTTGGTTTACTTTGCCTATTGTAAAATAGACACTTGAGGTGTGGAGAAAGGAATAGCCAATACATTGTCAAAAACTTGTAAGCCTGTATTCAGCCTATAACTCATTGGAATACCTAAAATAGGGGGTTAGAACTTGTCCAATGATAAAGGCTTTCTGCGGTGCCTTTGCACTACATAAGACCATATTTAAAATCATGATCCCAATTCAGAATCATATGAGGTGGGAAATTTCCACTTGAAAAGACAAGCAGACCAGCCTGGAGCAACTAGAGGAACAGAAGATATGTCTTGAAAGACAGATCAGCAGGAAAAAGCAAAAACAATAACAGCAGTCTGATTGACTACTACAAGAGCAAGCAAGTTGTTCATCCGGAAGCCTCTCCTTTCAAGATTGAAACTCAAAAGTAATACACAAGCAGGCATGTAATGTTGCTGGAGAGTACATTGTTCTACCGATAAGGGGGAGTGGGGGGGAAAATAACAATGAAGTTGTGAGCTAAGTCCAACCACATTCAATAGACTCATGTCAACCTTGGATAATGACCTGGGTGGTCAGCAGTATAGCAAGATCTGGGGACTCCTGGGCCCATGGACAGGAACATAGTCACAGAGGAATAGAGTGGAGAGTGAAGTGTCCAGCTGATATGAAGTAAGGGGAGATGCAGAAGAATGCCCATACTTGCAGATAGTACCCATTTGACCTAGCTTCAATGGCTGGATGATCAGAACTCAACTAGAAGAAGAAAGAAGTGGAAAAAAGTGTAATCCACTACAATTTGATGAACTTGACCTATACTTGTAGATGTAGTAGCATAAAAGAGGGAACAAATCTTTATAGCAAGGATCATTCCCACCCCCTCTGTACATCTGGTTAACAGGGATGGGAGATGGAGCCATTGTGTTGTGGTACAATGGACAGATTCAGGCAGAGATGTGCAATTTTTTGTCCTTGTACTGACTGAACTTTAGTTGATTTTCTTGAATGAATGTTTCCTCCTTTTCTGGTTGCCTATAGAACAATTTCCAAATAATTTAAATATTTTGTTTTATAATTTTCTCCAGTTAAATTTTTGTTTGTTGGGAAGAGACTATTGGGCCCCTAACTTCCCCATTCTGGACTGGTCCCATTATTTATTGAGTCTTTGAAAGTCAAGAATGTAAATATTGCAGCAACAGTTTCTTAAAGGAACTTTAGTGAATTTGTTTAGAATAATGGTTTATCACAGATCATAAACTAAGGTTTTCTCTGGCTGTTTGAAAGGAGTTGTGCCGTTTTAGAGCAGCACACAAAAATCTCTAAAGTGTGCTTTTGGTCACTAAAAGCCAGAAGGAAGGGGAATTGGGTAGACTATTCTGTCCACACTGCAATGTTAGAGGTATGGGAAAGATCTTACATTTCATTCATAAAAAAGGGTTTCTTCTTGATTTGAGAGGGCTATGCATAGGCTGCCACATAACGTGGTCTACTGTGTGCAAAACCACATGGCATTCCAATGACTTCCAGTCATCTGGGAAATTGGCTGTTGTTTCCATGATATTAGGAAGCAATGTATTCAGGTGATGGTCTTCTGCTGAGGACCAGTTAGAAAGAACAGTCTGAGTTTTATTTCATAAGTGGGCCAGAGAAAAATTCACATTTCTATGGGACACTAAGAGCATACTTACTCATCTTCCTAGGACAACTTCAGGTCCACTTATCTTCTTGGCACTTGTCTCATTCTTTGATAACATGTGGGTTTTAAGATGACATCATCTCACAGATTTATAGACAGTAAACCGGAAACTGAATTTTAAAATTATGGTAGGTCGAATGATGGCTCCCAAAAGATGTCCATGTCCTCCTACTCTCATGAAACTGTGAAGAGTTCAGGAGCCAGATATGCCAATGGCCTCGAAAAGCTGGAAAAGGCAGTAATAGGAGTTCTCCCCTGGAAGCTCCAGAAGGAACTCAGTATTGCTGACACCTTGATTTTAACTCAGTCAGGCTTATTTCTACAATTGTAAGATAAACAGTTTGTGTTGTTTTAATTGCTACTAAGTTTGTGGTAGTGTGCTTTGTTGTTGTTGTTAATGTCATCAAGTAAGTTCAGACATATGGCAAACTTACATAAGGTTTCTGAGGAGTGGCTGGTGAGTTTGAGCGGCTCACCTTGCGGTTAGCAGTCCAGTGCTAATCCTACAGCTACAACAACAACAAAAAAAAAAAAAAAAAAAAAAAACTAAAACAAAGGTCACTGAGCTCTACGCTCTCATTTTATAGATAAGAATACTGAATTCAGAGCCATAAGGTGGCTCACTAACAGGTTTTTGAATGAGATCATTCTGATTCAACTCCCATGTGCATTTGCCTTTCCACACCAGTTATGAAGAATCTGTACCTACATTTTAACAAGATACACAAAGATGTATATATAATGAGCTGAATACATAAGAATTATGCAAAGATCTTGAAAAAATATAGATTTTGACTCAGTATCTGGAATGGCAATGCAAATGTTCAGCAAGAGGTTGAACCAGGTTCAGTAAGAGGTTGAACAACAATCTGTTGTTATTAAATGCTGTTCGAGTCAGTTCCGACCCATAGTGACCCTGTATAAAGTTTCTGAGGAGCAGCTGGTGAGCTTGAACCACTGACCTTGCAGTTCAAACAGCTTTGCAGTCTGATGCATTAACCCACAGTGCTGCACCAGGAGGTGAAACTCCCTAATTCTAATTCTCCACATAACTCAGATACCTATGTGCATTTTCCTTTGTGGCTCTGGTAAAATGAGAATAACATGGCTTCCAGGGTTAATTATTCGTTAAAATGATTGGCAAGGATTGCATCAAGCCAAGGTCTCTCCTTTTTTACTTAATATAACTCTCACAAAAGTTCCTTACAGCAAACCATAATGCTTCCTTGTAGTTTGTATCCATTATTTTAATTCTACCCTTTATTCCTAAAAATGTCTCTATGCTTACAAGTGCTTGATAATAATCCTCCTGAATTTCCTTCTCCAAGAAAAATATCCTGGATCTTTAAATTAGTTTTTACCTGGCATAAGCTTGAATCCTCATCATCTTGCTCCTGTGCCAAACAAGCACCTGTTTGTAGTTCCAGAAAATGAGCAGCTTCCTGAAAGTGATATTTAGATCCATCTACTGATCAATCTGTAGTCAGTTTTTTTTTTTAATTTAATACAACTACAGATATAGATGTAATAAAAGAGAAGCATGAGTATTAACAACTCTTGAGATCTTCCAAATAATATCGTCCCAGAATTTTGGATTTTATGAATCAAAAAAAATTTAATATAAAGATTTGGGAACTGATTGTCTTATCACTAAATGATTAGTGAAGAAAATATAACAATGCTACCATTTATTATTCTGGTAGTTTATGAGTCAGGCTGCTATCCTCACGATCAGCTGTTTAAAACTACCAGCTATTCATGAGAGAAAGATGAGGCTTTCTGCTCCCATAGAGATTTACAGCCTTGTAAACCCTATGCAGGGTCGCTATGAGTCGGAACCAACTCCATGGTACATAACCACCACCACTTATTATCATCATTAATTAATAAAATAATAGTTTTAATATTAAGTTGAAAGAACAAATATTTCAAAATGAAAACTGGTTATTTGCCCTCAGAAGGACATTAGAAACCTTTTCACATATATACAATATATTTCATTGTTGTTAACTGCCATCAAGTTGATTCTGACTCATTGCAACTTCATGCATGACAGAAGGAAACACTGCCTGAACCTGTGTCATCCTAACAATAACTAGCATGTGAAAAGTCTATTGTCACAGTTTTTGTGCCAATCTATCTCACCAAGGATCTCCTATGTTTTCATTGGCTCTCTGCCAAACATGATGTGCATCTCTAGTGATTGATCTATCCTAATGATGTGCCCAAACATATGAATTCAACAGTGTTCTGTTGTGATTTATAACACTTTCATTGTCTAATTTTCAGAAACAGATAGCTGGTTCTTTCTTCCGAGTTATCTTAGTCTAGAAGTTCCATTAAAACCTGTCTACGATGGATGACCTACTGGTATTTCAAATACCATTAGTATAGCTTCCAGCTTCATTCTTCAATACACAAGAAGCTGACAGGTGGGTGATGGATATAATCTTTACATTATAATGGTAATGCCGGTAGTAGTGTTCTGTGGAGTCGGTTCCGACTCATAGCGACCCTGCACAGGGTTTCTGAGGCTGTAAATCTTTATGGGAACAGAAAGCTTCATCTTTCTCTTGCAGAACTGCTGGTAGTCTTGAACTAGTGACTTTGAGGTTAGCATCCCAATTTGTAATCACTATACTACCAGAGCTCCTCTAGTAGTCTTTTTTTTTTTTTTTCATTTCACTACCAGTGAAAACTTTTTCAAAGGCTGACATGTGTCTTTTGAGCTATTTATTTAGTAACCCCTCTTGTAATTCATCTAAATATAACTAACATCCCAGATATATTTCTTTCAATCATTCATTTATATTTATTCAAGTATTTATTGAACAGTCTGATTGCATTGTTTTACGTTTTCTCTGTTCACTGGGATAGGATCTAACCAGGTTACAGAACTTGAACCATTTAGGAACAGTGAATTTCACTGTCATTAAATCTGCTCTGACTCATTGAGACCCTACAAGACAAAGTAGAACTAACTGCTCTACAGAGTTTTGTAAGGAAGTCACAGGCTGTACTCTTTATAGAAGTCCACTGTTACATCTTTCTCCTGTGGAACTGCTGGTGGATTCAAACTACCAAATTCTGTTAACAGCTCTCAACCACTGTGCCAGTAGGTCTCCCTATAAGACCAATGGTGGTGGTGGTTATGTGCTGTGGAGTCGGTTCAGACTCATAGCGACCCTACACAGGGTTTCCAAGGCTATAAATCTTTATGGGAGCAGAAAGCCTCATCTTTCTCCCAAGGAACAGCTGGCAGTTTCGAACTGCTGACGTTGTGGTTTGTAGCCCGATTCGTAACCACTATGCTACCATAGCTCCATAGGACCAACAGTCAATAAATTTCTCACCCATCTTAAACTTTCATTTTCTCTTTCTAATATCTATTATATCCCACTCAGTGCAAAAGTCATTTTCTTTGACAGGAAAGAGATGAGCAAAACAGTACCTTATGAGCACATCTCTATGTATCACATGGTATTCTGGTTGTTGTTAAGTGCCATCGAATTGGTTCTGACTCATAGTTACCCTATATGAGGTTACAAAGGCTTGTGAGTTAGAACAGTTGACCCTGTGGTTCAAATCACCCTTGTGGTCCAGAGCGTTAACCCATATCACCACACCTGGACTCTATAAAATAAACAGAGCTATTGTTGCTGTATGCCATCCAGTTAGTTCTGATTCACAGAGACTTTGTGTAAGGTTTCAACTGAGGCTTGTGGGCTTAAACTGTAGACCCTGCAGTTAGCAGTCCAGTGTTTGTCTTACAGCCCCACACTAGGGTTCAGACTGTGTTGTTGTTGTTGTTGTTAAGTGCCTTCAAGTCAATTTTGATGCATAGTGACTAGTGACCCTGTATAGGGTTTCTAAGGAGCAGCTAGTAGGTTTGAACTGCCACCTTGTAATTCACAGTCCAGTGAGGATCCTAAAGCATCACACCAGGAGTCCAAAGGGGGCTAGATATAGAAATATTAAGTAGAGGTACTACCCTAGGTGGAGTCTTGGCATGACGCTGTAAGATAAGCAATGGACTGAAAGATCATGTTGAGCAGCAAAGCCAGCGGTTCAAACCTACCAGATACTCCTTGGGACACAGGGACACTGAGTCAGAAGTGACACGATGGCACTTAATAACAACCCGACATACTCTGTGTCCTGTTGTAGCACTGTAGGATAAGCACTGGACTGCTAACGCAAGATTGGTGGTTCAAATCCACCAGCTCCTCTTCAGAAACCCTATAAAGGGTCGCCCTGAGTCAGAACTGACTCAGTAGCATTTAACAATAACACCAATCCTAGGTAAATGAAGATTGCAAGATAAAACTTAAATTTTCTGTCCTAAAGAATTTAGTGACAGTACAGCTTGTTGTTTGGTCTGAGGACCTGTGGTTAGCAGTCCATTACTTATCCTACAGCACTCCACCAGGACAGCTTTGCTAGTGTAGTGATTATGAGTCAGGCTGCCAACCTCAAGGTTATCAGTTAGAAACCTTGTTCCACGGGAGAAAGATGAGGCTTCCTGCTCCTGTAAAGATTTACAGCCTTGGAAACCCTATACAGGTTGTTATGAGTTGGCACCGACTTCACAGAGCATAACCACCACCACCATTTAAAAGTTCAGACAGTTCACATTGTACTGCTTCTCTTAAGAATGTCAAAGGTCTATGGCTACCAGGACCCAGATCCTGTGTGACAACAGTCAGGTTGAGTTCAATGACCTTCATACCTGTTCAATGGGACAAGTTCTCGACAGTTGACTCCAGGTAATTCCATTACTGAATTACCCACACAGTAAAGCTAAGTGTCAATTGTGTCACACTTGCAACTCATCCTTGCCTTGACCAGAAATAGGGAAAAAACAGAATTGACTAACTTTTATAAACCTTGATCTTCTATCACTCACTTACATTACTTACAGAGTCCTGGTGTGCCTCTGTAGAATAAAGCACTGGACTGCAAGGTTAGTTTGAGCCACAAGGTGAGTGGTTCAAATTCACTAACCACTCCTTGGAAACCCTATACAGGGTCACTATGAGCCACAGGCACTTTGCAACAGCAATGTTACTTACAGGTCTAAAAAGTAGATAATCTAGACAGACAAACCAAAAGAAAATTGCATTGTGAGTCCTGGTGTGGAAACTTCTTGGTTCAAATGACCTTTTGGTCCAGTGATTTATCCCACAGCACCACTCCAGGAGGTCAGTATTTGTTATCAGTGCCAGCAAGTCGGACCCAACTCATAGCAAACCTGTATAGGGTTTCTGAGGAGTGGTTGGGAGCTCAGTATAGATGTCTGTAATAGTCCAAGAAATGTTGTGAATTCTAAGTGTCTGGTAAAATGGCTGTGACTGGATTACCAACTCAACTGTGAACATTTCCTGGCACAAACTCAATGAAACAAAAGTTTGTTTTGTCCCGCCCAAGGACTGAATATTTTAGCAGTCATAAATTTGCTTCTCACAGGTGCTGGTTTCAGTCCTGGTGGTGTATGTCATGTTCTGGCAGGGGGCACTGCATGAAAGTTTGCAAAGCTGAAAATATAGCCTAGAAAAACATGCAAACAATGTGCTGTTGTGGATTTGGATTTCTTCTTCTGGAAAAAATTCTAATATTTCTACCACATTCCCAGTAGAAAGATTTCTTTTCCCCCTTTCCTTTTTACTTACTGACATGGAACTTCAAGCATTTGGGGGAACTAATTGCATCAATCTGCCAGTTTCAGAACTATGGCAATTTGTTGTTTCCTTCATTGGTAA
>NW_006408545.1:366850-383331 GCF_000296735.1 Chrysochloris asiatica
ATAATTAGAGTTTTCATTTTTTAAGAAAGCACAGGTGCATGGCTTTGTAGTTGAGAAAAAGAACTACAAAATATACACTTGCTGAAACCAAGACCACCATCTTATGAAGTACAATTGTTTTATCTGAAGTCTGAACTAGCTTAAATGTTGATAAAATTAAGCTGAGACTCATATTTTTTTGTGTGAATCATAGCTAACAGTCAGTAATTCTTGCTCAGCCTAGTCCTTCTCTAGAATCTTAGAGATGACTGAAGCGGTATTGTTGTTACTGTCGATGTTCTGTCAAGTTGATTATAACTCATAGTGAACTTTTAGAACAGAGTAGAATGAATGCCCCACAGAATTTCACTGTAGGATAAGCACTTGAACTCCAGGTCAGTTTGAACCAGAAGGTTCAAACTCATCAGCCACTCCTTGGAAACCCTATACAGGGTCACTGTGTGTCAGAATCAACTTGATGGCATGAAACAAAAACAATAAAAACAATCTTTACAAGAGCAGATCTCCAAGTTTGTTTCTCCCACAGCATGACTGGTGATTTCAAATTTCTGATCCTTTGGTTAGCAACTGATTTCCTAACCAGATAGCTCTTTGATTGAAGCATTAGCTACCTAGAATACATCCATTAAATAAATGTACTCAAGGATTGAATAGCTTACTAATGATGTGAATACAATGTGTGGCCTGTCTGTGGGAGTGGGATCATGCAAATGGAACCCTAATATGGAGATTAGTCAGTTTTGTCATCCTGCTAGGTTTAAAATGAGTCAGGCCAGAAGTGAAAAGAGGAATCTCATTATCATCAAGAAAGAAGAGCCAGAAGTGGAACCTATCTTTGGACTGAAAAATCACCACACTGAACTTCTTGCTCCAGGAGACAGAGAGCTGTGACACCAGAGACTGCAAGAGTGAGAAACAACAGCAAAGAAATGGTGGCAGCAGAAGCAACAGAACCAAGAGACTGGCACAGGACAGCTTGATTGGTGGGCTTCCTGGCCCACAGAGCAAAAATCTGAGTCTCTTTGGGCAGGAAGCTTGCTGATAGGGTAGGGTGCCTCTAGGTACTTGTTGGTAGAGCTAGGTTTGTCAACTCACAGAGCTTTAGTTGAGTGTCTTGACTCACGCAGCTTTAGTTGAATGTCTTTTGGGCTACTGGCAGAGTGGGGTCCCTCTGAGCACATAATCAGCAGAGCAAAAAGATCTTCACAACCCTTTCTCAGGTAGAGTCAAGACCAGGCTGAGGGGCAGAGGGCCAGAGAGAAGCTTCTCTATGGGCATACCTGAGAAGGGGTTATCCTGAACAATGAACTGTATCTTGGGTCATATATGACCTTGAATTTTAACAACACCTCTTCAATAAATCCCACAATCATGAGTATTGTCATGTAAGTTCTATGTTTCCATTGCAGTGAATTATAAAATGCAGCAGAGAAATAGCAAGTACTGTGAGTTTGTGTCAGAATGGTAGAAAAGTTGGAGCATGGAGACATGTCTGACCTCCACTTTATACAGATTGGCTTTGGTTGGCTGATGCTGATGATCATGAATTTCTCCCCTCCTTCTCCTCTGAGAAGAGGTCAGATGCCACCCCCACATCATTTTTACAGAGAAGTTCAATTCTTTTATGCCCTATATGACTGATAATTTGATAATATAAACTATACATGTGGAAATATTGAGTTCAATCAATCCTAGACTTTAATCCCCACTCTCCACTTCAGCACAGTGTATTCTCAGTCTCAGGATTCATTTATTCAAATGATCACACACCAATTCTGATCTATTCATCTAGTTGTGAGTAAGATGATAAAATGTGCCCTGGCCTAGAAGCAGAGGTTAATGTTTTATTCTTCTGTGGCCCTCATGACTTGCCAGAATTTGTGAGTGTTCAAGAGCATCTCAATATCACTGCAAAGGTCATTACATTTTCTTAAGGCATCTAGACCTGTCCTTCCAGCACAGTCTCTCCTCTAACTGTACTTTAAGTTGGAAAGTAGCATGCACTGCATAATCTTCAATTTCTAATGTTTTTATTTATTTGTTTATTTTTATTTTAAAACTCAAAATAGGTTCAAAATTTAGAAAACTTTCTTTAGGGTCATAATATCTAACAACTCCTCATCCAGTTCCCATTAACCTATATATCTGGAATAGCACATGGAGCAAACCTAAGATCATATTTGCTGCAAATTTACAAGGACACATGTGATGGAGCCTAAAGAATTGTATAAAATTATACAAAAACTTTGACAGTATCTTATTATCTGAACAAAACAGGAGTCACTTTTTGATGTACCTTCAAACCCAGTTGCCTCCTAACAGTTTCAAAGCACACCAGAACTACATATAACTGTTGTGCCAAGTACTTGGAGAGACAAAGTGAAAAATTTGGCTGTATAGAATCAGTTTTGAACTAAATGTTGATATCACAAGATATGAGATAATATAATATACATATTTATATGCAACAATATTTACAATTTCAGAAATTTCTACTTGTGACAAGATACTTGCCGACATATTAAATAAAAGTATAATCCTCTCTAGACCAATAGATATTATATTAAATTTTAGATATGCATTAACAGGGATAGATATAAAGATGAAGGAAAATTCATGTTATAAAGAAACAATTGAAAGAGAATGCAGGATGCCTAGATGTGTGGGAATAAACATTATCTTGCATTTTCTTTGTACTAAGGACTGTCCCACTTATGTTGTTGTTGTTGTTAAGTGCCATTGAGTCAGTTCTGATCCACAGCAATCCTGTATAGGATTTTCAAGGAGTAACTGGTAAGCTTGAAATGACGATCTTGTGGCTCAAACCGACTTTGCAGGCCAGCACATTAACCCACAGCACCACACCAGACCTCCCACTTACGTGACCCTTATAATAAAGGAGAAAGGAGCTCTGGAGTTGCTGTAGAATAAGCACTGGACTGCTAATTGCAAGGTCAGCAGTTCAAACCCACCAGCTACTTCATGGGAGAAAGATGAGATTTCTGCTCTTATAAAGATTTACAGTCTTAAAAACCCTATAGATGGTTATTCTCAGTCAAAAGTAACTGAATTGTAGTGAGTTAAGTATCAGTGAAGAGCATAAGTGAAAATCTGTGCCAAATGGAAAGAATGGAATTTATGCTCATTGTGATTTTTCAAAACAATCATGTTAATATTTGTGGACATAACAACTGCTGAGGATATGTGTTACTGAAATAAGCAGTCTGTTATTTCTCTCTTTTCTACCCTTTCTTACCTATTCACCACCCCTTCATGCACACACACCTAGTTATTTGTGGAATGGCTATTTAGAGTTTTTACCTCTAAACATTACGCAATCTTAGGTGCTTTGGTCTTAAAAATATCAAAAGTTGTTTTCTCCTTTCTTCTCCAAGGCTTACATTTGATTATTTGCAGCTTATCTAAAGAATTTTAAGACCTTGGTCAGATTTAGCATAAAAAATGATGGTTTCCTAGGAAATATCCATGATCTAGGTTTCTCATTTCAGCTAATTTGATAGCAGAGTAAACAGCACGGAATGTAGACGCTTAATTCTGCTTTCATTCTTCTGTCTTCGTTGTAAAAACAATCATCTTATGTATGAGGAGCAACACTTTTCTTTTTTACAAATGCAATGTGCTATGAAAGTGATTTTTAAATGTGATTTCTGAAGTTCTGTAGATACAAAGTTGAGTTTTTCACATTGTTTACCTGGCATAAGGAATGCTACTATATTATACCCATGAGCATTTTAAGGCATGTTAGTGACAACACTATTCCCTTTACCTTCAATAGATCATTATAACATTCAGAATAAAATGCTTGAAAAATACTATTTCCTTTACTGTATGTGGGTCAATCATGCTCAAGTTATTAACTTTCAATGGCAAGGTTGCAAATATTTCTCTTTTAGATACAACAAAATGTAATAGCTGCTTGCTTGTTGCTTGTATATTTGAGCCAAAATTTCAAATCAACTTTCCTGACCTATGCTTCCACAACTGTTAGTCTGAGAACAGGCATAAATACCAAGTCCAATCGACTTCTATGATGATGATAGTGATTCTGAGGCTGTGTGTTATGCCATTTTCTTTCTTAGCTTTCTAGTCACAACTCAGAAGCCCACTATCATTTTCTTCAGCTATTTGCACTTAAATGAGGATGGTTTATGCAATAAAAAATTTCATGCTACCCAAATCTTCTACCTCAGTTTTTCAAGAGTTGAACCTTTAATTCGATGCCCAGACAGTGATTATATTTCATCTTCAGGATATGTGCAGTAATCACAAACAATATTTACTTGATTGATTCCTATTTATCTTGCCAAACAAGAGTTCCTTATTAGCCTCAGATAAACACGCCACCTTGGCATCATAAACTACTAGGATAACCATTAACATCCTCTGAAGTACTTCATGTAAGTGTTTTCATTTTCATTCATCCTGGTATTTCTTTTCTTGTTGATCAACTGCTGAGAGCTCAGGGTTTTCACCAATTCATTAGAAAATAATTTAAAAATAGGAATCATTTTTTTTATGCTTTATTGTGAGCTATGTAAATGCCTCTATGTGTGTTGCTATAGAATAAAGCACTGGACTGCTGATCACAGGACTGTGGTTCAAACCACCAGCTGCTCCTTGGAAACCCTATGTGGGGTCACTAAGAGTGGGAACAAACTTAATGACACTTAACAACAAGTTAGCATAGGAGTCTTTGTGTGGCACTGTAGGATAAGCATTGGACTGCTAACCATAAAGTTGACTGTTGAAATCCACCAACTGCTCTTTGGAACCCCTACACAGGATCACTATGAGTTGGAATTGGCTTAACAGCATTTAAGAAGTTAGTATAAGGCCCTGGTGTGGTACTGTAGGATAATCACTGGACATTAAATCACAAGGTCAGTGGTTCAAGTTCACCATCCACTCTGTAGGAAAAAGATAAGGCATTCTGTTTTTCAAAAGATTTACAGCCCTGTAAACCCTATACAGGGTCGCTATGAGTCCGAAGCCACTCGATGGCACTTAACAACAGTAACAACAAGATTTGCAATGTCAATAACCCTATATATAGGGTCACTAGGAATTGAAATTCACTCTGGCAGTGAATGAGTGATTGGAGTTAGTATAGGAATACTGATGGTGCAAACATTTAATGCACTTGGCTGTTAACTGAAAGAGGGGTAGTTCAAGTTCATATCTTGAAATACAGGATTTGCGATCCACTTTAAAAAAAAAAAAAACCATCACTGAAAGTCCTACGAAGCATAGCCTTACTCTGATAAACATGGGATCACCATGAACTGGAATCAAATGGACAGCAACTGATTTTTATTTTAATACACAGGAAAATAAGTAGGTACACACTCTTAATTCATTCCTGTCCACGAAGGCTTATAATTATCAACCAAAATGTACTGAAACTTTCTACTATTGAGGAACAATGGATACCAACAAATATAAGACATCCTTACTAGCTTGATGAAATTTAAGATCTAGGTTAAACGACAAGACATATATAAATTTTTGTGTCTGTATAATAAAAGTTACTAATATGAGGGGGTTTAAAAAGTTTGTGGATAAATGACATTAAAAGATAATGCCATTTTATTAGGCCATTTTTTACCTAATTAAAAAAAAAAAGATAATGGAATTAGCCATGAACTTTTTGAAAACTAGTGTTTGCTACTTTGTTATACTGCTATCCAATCAAAACAAAATTTAGCTATCCTCTCCACCTAGAACTAATAACAAAGTTCTAAAAAGAGGGGGGAAAAAGTTGACAAGGGTATTGAGAGACTGGTAACCTCAGACACTACTGGACAAATCATTGAATGTTACAGTCACTGTGGGAAACAGTATGGTACTTCCTTAAAAGGTTGGAAATAGAAATAGCATATGATCCAACAATCACACTACTAGGTTACATCCAAGAGATACTGTTTTTGTTGTTGTTAGGTGCCATTGAGTTGGTACCAACCTAAAGCAACCTTATGCACAGCAGAACAAAATACTGCCTGATCCTGAGCCAACCTCACTACTGTTCCTACATTGGAGTCCATCAATGTTGCCACTTGGCTAATCCATCTCATAAGAGCAGTTAAACAAATAGATATATGGATACCCATATTCATTGCAACACATTTCAAAATCGCACAAAGATAGAAACAATATAAATGCCCATCAATGGGAGAATGGATAAGCAAACTATGGAGCATAAAAAAATGAAATACTACATTAAAGAATAATGATGCATCTGTGAAACACCTCATAACATAGACAAAGCAAGAAGGAATTATGCTGAGTAAAATAAACCAACCAAAAAGGACAAATATTGTATAAGACCACTATTATAAAAAGTCAAGAAAAGGTTTTTACACTAAAAGGAACATTTTTTTTTTTTTTTAAGTTTTCCGTTGTCATGAATTTTATCACCCCCAAAATATGTATCTGTTTAGTTGGGCCCTGATTCTTAGTGCTTTGGCAGTTATATAAGATACAATGTGGAAGTTATGTCATGATCCCCCATCATATGATCTGATGTGATACACCAATAAGATTATGTTGTTGTTGTTGTTGTTGTTAGGTGCCATTGAGTCGGTACCGACTCATAGCGACCTTATGCACAGCAGAACGAAACACTGCCCAATCTTATGGGGAGGATGAAACCCCATTGTAGCCCTGATTTAATGTAAGGAAAGTTTCTTTGGAATGTGGCTCACAAAACTTTTTACTTACTAGAGATTAAGGGAGGAAGAAGTAAGCAGACATAAGAGAAACACATTACTACCAAAAAGAGCAAGGAGTGAAGGACTTTCTTTGGATCTGGGGTCTCTGCACTGTGAAGCTCCTAAATTCAGGGAAAGATTGATGCCAAGATACATGGAGATCTTCAAGGAATTCTGAGCCTACAGATATTGATAAACATCCAAGCCAATTGTTTTCCTGGAGCCAACAGAATTGGATGGCCTTCCCTTAGAGCTGCTACTCTGAATTTGAACTAGGCTTCTAGTCCAAATTTCTGTTTGTTGTGATAATTTTGTTATAGCAGCACTAGATACCTAAGACACAAGGGATACGTGGGAAAAGGAGGTGGTAACTCAACAACTAGAGGGTTGTTGTTATTGTTAAGTGCTATCGAGTCAGTTCTAACTCATAGCAACCCTACATAGGGTTTCCAAAAAGAGGTGGTGAGTTTGTACCACCAACCTTGCAGTTCAAACCAACCTTGTGGTTCAGGGCTTATCCTAGAGTGCCACACCAGGACTAGAAGGTTGTCATTATAGTTAAGTGTCACCGACTTGGTTCTGACACATAGCTACCCCATGTAGGATTTCCAAGGAGCGACTGGTATATTTGAACTGCTGGTCTTGTAGTTCAAACCAACATTGCAGTCAAATACTTATCCTAAAGCACTGCACCAGGGTAGATACATATTAAATTGGGTGAATGAGAAGGCAATATTTACTAAGCCAGAGGTCAGAAAAAATATGATGAAGACAAAGAAAGATAATGGGAAAAATTCAAAAGTTAAAAGCAACAGAGGTAAATACTATTAAGTACATAATCCTGCAATAACAATAATCTACACATGTATGTATAGATAGACACTTAAATTCAACATGTATGGGAAGGAGAATAGGACTATACCCACAAATTTACATAGGTTTGACAGAGGGCATTTCTATATATTTCTACCTATGCTGCAAATATATCCATGAATATAGTAAAGCATTGAAGAGCAGCGATGTCAGCTTGAGGACACTAAGGTGCGCCTGACCCAAGCCATGGTATTTTCAATAACCTCATATGGATGTGAGAGCTGGACAGTGAATAAGGAAGATCATAGAAGAATTGATGCCTTTGAGTTGTGGTGTTGGAGGAGAATACTGAAAGTGCCATGGACTGCCAAAAGAACCAATAGATCTGTTTTGGAAGAAGTGCAGCCAGAGTGCTCCTTGGAGGCCAGGATGGCTAAGCTTCATCTCTCATACTTTTGACATATTGTCCGGAGGGAACAGTCACTGGAGAAGGATATCATGCTGGGTAAGATGGAGGGTCATAGAAAAAGAGGAAGACTCCCAATGAGATGGATCAGCCAGGTGGCATCATTGATAGCATCAAGTGTGGCAGCAGTAGAAAGATTGGCCCAGGATCGGACATTGTTTCGTTCTGCTGTGCATGGGGTCGCTATGAGTCGGTTCTACTCGATGGCACCTGACAACAACAACAACAACAATGTTTGAATACAGACTCGTGGAATTCCAGAAACCATGGTCTTTAGTCTTCAGACTTGGAATTGAAACTCACCTCTATGGTTGAATTTTCAGCCGAACAATAGACAAATCTATACAGTGAACAATAACACTAAGGATTTGTGCACTTCTTTGAATTATCAATCATTAGAGAAAAAAAGCATAGTATTTGCCCAAAGACAAAGTTCAGAAGGCAAGAAGGATTAAGAAGAGGAAGAATAGACATGGAAAACAAAAGGAGGAAGTATAATGTGATGTTACATTGTGGGGGTTGCAATTATGACATGAAACAAAATATTCCAGCCATTAAGTCAATTTCAACACATATTGATTCTATGAAGATTTTCTGAGGCTATAATCTTTGCAGAACAGAAAACGTCCTCTTTCTCACAAGAGTGACTGATGGATTTTAACTGCTTATCTTGTAGCTAGCAGATCAATGTGTAACCTGCTTTGCCACTCAGGCTCTGATGTATGACTTATTGAATGGAAAACTGTTTTGTTCTGTAAACTCTCATCAGATTCATAAAAAAAAAAAAAAAAACTTTTATAAGACAAAACAAAAGAAAAAGAAAGAAACGAAGCACTTGAAAATTGAAATCTAGGCACTAATGAATTGAAATGGACTTGTAGTGGCCATTGTGAATTGGACAAGCATATGCTCTACTATGCCAAATTTTGGAGTTCTGATATTGCTCTGTAGAATAAGCACTGGATTACTAACCTCAAGGTCGATGGTTCAAACTCATCAGCCATTCCTAGGAAACCCTATACAGGCTTACTATGAGTCTGAACTGACTCTAAAACACTTAACAACAACATTCTGGTTTTATAGATTGAATTGTGTTTCCAAAAAATATGTATCAATTTGGCTGAGCCATGATTCTTAGTGATCTGTTCATTACATAATGATGTAATTTGGGAGATATATAATGATCTAACAACCTATTAAGTGATCTGATGTGATTCACCAATCAGTTGTAAGGGGAATGGGGTAGCATGCAACACCTTTCTCAGGTCACCATCCTGATGTGATGTTAAGAGAATTTTCCCTTGATCCAGATATGACCTGCATCACTTTTATCCTACAAGAGAAAAAAGAGATAGAAACATGCTGAGACTTAGTTACCAAACAAGAGGGTTCCTATGTTGATAACTTCTTAGACTTGATGCCAAGACACATGGAGGTCTCCAAGAAATGTCACCTTCACCGATGTTGAAAAGAGAAAAGGACCATCCTCCACAGCCAACAGAGACAGAGATTCTGACAGAGATGGTGCTGTAAATTTGGACTTCCAGCTTACTAAAATCCAAAATAATAGATTTCTGCTTATTAACATCATTTACTTGTGACATTTCTGTTATAGCAGCACTTGGAAACTAAGCAATTGAAGAGGATAAGCTTCACACATTTCAAGATCTATCCTGAAGTACAATGTGTCAGTGATAGAATAATATTTATATACCTACAAGGAAGATAAAGTAATATGATATTATTCATATCTGTATGTCAATCAACAAAGTCAATGATGAAGAAACTGGAGAATTCTACCAACTTTTTCAGTCTAAAACTCATCAAACATGCAATGATAATTACTGTTGGTTTGAAATTGAAAGTTAGAAACAAGAAAGATCAATAATTGAAAATTATGTCCTTGGTAGTAGAAATAAAGCTGGAGTTTGTATGACGGGATATTGGAAGACCAATGACATATTCATTAGAAATATCTTTTTTTTTCAACACCATAAAAGGTAACTATATATGTGGACCTCAACTGAGGAAATATACAGGAACTAAATTGACTACATCTGCGGAAAAAGATGACGGAGAAGCACAATATCATTAATAGAAACTACACCAATGGATGTGCAGAACAGATCATCAGTTTTTCATATGAAAGTTCAAGTTGAAACTGAAGAAAATTAAAATAAGAGCCAACTTACAACTTAGAGGATAGCCCATCTCAAGGAAAGATGGCTAAACACTAACGACCAAAGACCAGATGGGTCATAGAATGACATCAAGCACATCATGCATGTAGGAAGCAAAAGGTCATTAAAAATACAGGAAAGACAAAGAAGATCAAAATCAATGTCAGAAGAGAATTTGAAACTTCCTCTTGAACATAGAATAGCTAAATGAAATGAAATGAAATGAAAGAAATGATAAAATAAAAGAGCAGAACAGAAGTTTTTAAGCACAGTTCAAGAAGACAAAGTAAAGTATTATAATAAAATCTGTGAAGACATGGTGTTAGAAAACCAAAAGGAAAGAACATGCTTAACATTTCTCAAACTGAAAGAACTGACAAAAAAGCTTCAAGTAGCACTATTGAAGGATTCTGTGAGAAAGATATTCAACAACACAAGAAGCATAAAAAAAAGGGGGGGGGAATTACACAGCATCATGATACCCAAAAGAATTGGTCAACATTCAGACATCTCCAGATGTAGCATATAATCAAGAACCAATGGCACTGAGGAAAGAAGTTCAATATGTACTGAAGGAATTGCTGAAAAACAATGCTCCAGGAACTGAAGAAATGCTAATCGAGATCTTTCAACAAATGGATTCAATGATGGAAGCACTCACTCATTTATGTGGAGAAATTTGAAAGGCAGATACCTGGCCTACAGACTGGTTGTTGTTTTTAAGTGCTGTTGAGTTGGTTCTGACTCATAGTGACCCTCTATTGGGTTTTCAAGGACTAGCTGTTGAGTTTCAACTGCCGAACTTGCAGTTCAAACTGACCTTCAGTCCAATATTTATCCTACTACGTTACAACAGGACTCCACCAACTGAAAGAGATATAAATTTATGCCCATTCCAAAAATGGTAGTCTAACAGAATGTGGAAATTATAGAACAATGTTATTAAAATCACACACAAGTAAAATTGTACTAAAAAAGAAATTTGAAACAGTACATCAGTAGGGAACTACCAGAAATTCAAGCTGTATTCAGAAGAGGACATGAAATGAAGGAAATTGTTGCTGATGTCAGATGAATCTTGGCCAAAGAAAAGTTTACTTTTTTTTTGCATTGACTATGGAAAGGTATTCAACTGTGTGGATACTAACAAATTACAGATTACATTGCAAAGAATTCCAGAACACTTAGTTGTGCTTACACACAACCTGCACATAACCATAGACCAATAATCACTTGATCAAATAGATCAAAGGACACTGTGTGACTTAAAATCAAGAAAGGTGTGATCAAGTTTGTATAATTTCACCACATCTTTTATATCTGTTCTGTTATGGTGCTATAGAATAAGTAGGGGACTGCTACCCAGTGGTTCAAATCTACCAGTGACTCCTCAGTAACCCTATCACTGTGAGTCGGAACTGACTCAATGGCACTTAACAACAACATTGTATCTGCATGCTGAGCAAATAATCAACATGGAGAATAACCGCATCATTAACAATGTGCAATATGAAACTAATATAATCTTATTTGCTGAAAATGAAGAGGACTTGAAGCATTTACTAATGATGATCTGAGCCTTTAGTATGGATTGTACCTTAATGTAAAGAAAACAAACTTCTCACAAATATATCAATAAGCAATATCTTGATAAGGGGGCAAAAGATTGAAAAAGAAAAGCATTTCATTTTACTTGGTTCCACAGTATCCATGGAAACAGCAGTTAAAAAATCAAATGACGTTATCTCATTGTGCATTACCGCTGCAAAAGTCCTCTATAAAGTGTTACAGAGCAAGGATGGTACCTTGACCACTAAGGTGCACCTAACCCAAACCATAGTATTTTTAATCACCTCATGTGCATGTCGAAAGCTGGACAATGATGTCTTCAAATTAAGTTGTTGAAAATACCATCAACTGCCAGAAGAATGAATAATTCTGTCTCGTAAGATGTACAGCCAGAATGCCAGGATGGAGAGACTTCATCTCATGTACGTTGGACATGTTATCTGGAAAAGGGTAGCATGTTTGGTAAAGTAGAGGTTCAGTGTAAAAGAGAAAGAACCTCAACAAGGTGAATTAGCACAGAGGTTGCAACAATGAGCTCTAATAGCAACGATTTTGAGGCTGGCATAGGGCCTATCAGTGTTTTCTTCTGTTGTACATATGTTTGCTATGAGTCAGTACCAGTTCGATGACACAACTCATATTAAAAATAAATAAATAAAAATTTCCTGTTGAGTCAATTTGTCATAGCAACCCTATTAGACAGAGTAGAATTTCCCCCCACAGGATTTCTAATGCTTCTTTGCGAAAATATATGGCCACATCTTTCTCAGGTCACCTCCAGTTAGCAGCCAAACACTCAAGCACTGTGCCACCAGGGCTCCCAGTTACTCAGATGCTAATAGGAATTGTACATGTCAAAAGATTAGCATTGAGGAGGTGGAGGAAGCCAAAGGGACTCAGGAACGTCTCTTCAGTGGAAGTGTAGAAAAGCCAGAAAAAGAGAAAAAAAAAAAAAAAAACCCTTTTCCGGGACAATCCCGTAACTTTAAATTCAATATAAAGTAAGGGGTCAGAGCCCAGGGCCACAGCCAGTGGCTAGCGGGTGAAAACCACCCAGTGACTTATGGAAAAAGAGGTGTGATTTTTTTTCTTCTTCTTCTTTCTCTATTCTTCCTTCAAAACCTGTGCTCTGTCCTGTCACAGCCTCTCTGCCAAGTCCAGGTATCGTCAATGGAGTGTGAGCTCACCCACAAAAGGGTCCTGTGTTGCGCACACAGGGTACAATTTTTCCAAGGTGCAAAGTAGCTGAAAGTCCAGAGGCTAATACTCCAGTGGGTTCTTATGACATCTGACTGTGGGACTTAGTACCAAAGTTGGCTCTCTACTTGAGCAGAAGCTTTTATTCCTGCCTTATCTAACATGGGACACCAAGTCTGGCCATACAGCTGAGCCGTATTTGCACCCTGTAAAACCCTAACATAAAAACAAGAGCCAACACCAACTACTATATACAAGATTAGAGTGTAAACCCAACACCCATTAAAAACACACTAAAAGGAGGACACTGTGCATAAAGAGAGATCTAACTGATCATCAGAGAAAAAAGTCTGAACAATCTTTCTTCATTCTTGGTCTGTGCACCTCCACAGCAGTGACTAGAGAGCATGCCTGTGTGAATGGACACCCCCAGGAACCCCTGAAGGTTTCCTCTGTACACACACACTGATCTACTCTGCAAAGACTACTGGACTATTTTGCTATGGGTTTTTCGTTGTTGTTTTTTGCTTTTTTTTTATTTTTTGCTTTTACTTTTGTTTCTGTGTTTTACCTTTTTGCTACTACTTTTTTTCCTTGGGATGGGAACTTTCTCTCCTTACATTAACCAAGAAGAGACAGCAGTCATGGCAGTATAGTCAAACTACAAGCATACCCCATCATCCAGGGAGGAGTCATTACCAGCTGCTACACATTACATAGATAGCCAACATTTGCTAAGATTACTTTTAGTTGAGTAATAAGAGATGTGAAAAGGAAAACCTATCTCCAGAACACATCTACAAGAAAGCACTCAGTAAGCTTAATGACACAGCAAAATACATTCATTTAATCATTGAAAACACATCTAACTATTAAAAAATGTCCAAGAAACAACAAAAGATCTCAGCCCATGTCCAGAAACAGAAGAGTTACTGAGACAAATGAGCAGGAGATAGGCATAGACTTCCCATTAGAAGAAGTGCAGGCTTTGGATTAGCCTGAGAAGGAATTCAGGAAAATGATATGGAGACAAACCTGAATGCATTACAGAAATACAGAAGTGTTGAGGAAAACAAGGAAGAAATCAGGAAAGTGCTATAGGAGGAATCAAATAAGATAGATATAGCATTGGAAACAATTAAAAACCTACAGAAAGAGGTCCAAATGATTAATAATAGAATATCAGAAATGGACAATATATTGAAAGGGCAAAGAAGTAGAATTGAAGAGACAGAAGCCAGAACAAGTGAGCTGGAAGACAAGTCTTTCAGTACTGCTAAGAAAGAAGAGCAAGCAGAAAAAAAGGATTAAAAAAATCTAAAAAGAGTCTAATATTCATGTTGTACAACATGTAGAGGAATAACTTAAAGAATTATTGGCATTCTGTAACAGGAATAATCACACAAGTCCACAGAAGAAATAGTTGAGGAGCTTCTAGAAGAAAATTTCCCTAACATCTTGAAGGATGGAAAGGTAAGTATTCAAGAAACTGAACAAACCCCAGGAAGGATAGACTCCAAAAGAAAATCACCAAGACATATCATAATCAAGCTCTCCAAAATCAAAGACAAGGAGATAATCCTAAAAGAAGTCAGGGAAAAGAGAAATGTTAATTATAAAGGCAAACAAACAGAAGTAAGCTCTAATCTCTCATTAGAAACCATGCAAGCAAGAAGGCAATAGGAAGACATATATAAAACCCTAAAAGAAAATAACTGCCAACCAAGAATCATCTACTCAGCAAAGCTGTCAATAAAATATGATGGTGCAATCAAAACATTCCAGGATAAACAGAAGCTAAGAGACTGTAAAAGCCATCCAGCACTTCAAAACATCCTAAAGGATGTTCTTTGAACTGAAAACCAACACGAACAAACAACAACCAGAGATTCACACACGTGGCAACACCACCCGGAATCCTGTCAGCAGATAGAAGAGTCCAGAATAGAACAAAATTACAACTAATTCAAAGGACCTGGGAGGTCAGTCAAAGAGCAAAATAATGACAATCCATCTGGATAAGAGGAAAACAATTTAGCGGGTTTCTACATTACTCTCCTCCGTCTACATGGCATACTTTGTGCCCTTTTTGACAGCCAATGACTAAATTGCCTGTCCCTATCAACCCAATGCATTGGGAAAACAAGCCTGATACTTGATACAAAGAATCTTTCCATTTGGGTTGTAACTTTGAAGTTTAAGTCACAGGGTTTGAGAGTAGAAGTCAAAAGAAAATAAAAGATCTGGGATAGACCAATGACATTTAATGGAAAATGTGGAATTACTGACTAACTGAAAATTGAGTTGGGCTTAGAAATGTGGAATAGGAGATAGGATCTTATAGGAGCAAACCTAATATTACAATGCAAATTAAATCAGCCTTGGAAAAGTAGTATAATATTTTCAGAATATTTTAAGTCAAATATGGTCTTGGTGATAATTGTAGGCAAGTGTATATGTGTGTGAAATGGAATATTAAAGACATATATTATTAGCAAAAATATATAATTTATTTACTAAGCAGACACTCACAATTTGTTTGTGAGAACTTATTTAAAAAAAAGAAAGAAAAAAAGACAAACTATGTGTTTTCCTGGACAGAAACAAAACAAATTGGAGGGTGGGGTAGTCAACAGGCTATGTTAGATTATAAAATATATCATTAGTGCTTCCATTGTCAGAAAAGATCAAAACAAATATGGAGTGAGGAGATAATGAACTATTCTTACCCTGGTCTCCTTTTAGCTAGCCTTGGTGTGTGCATCTATATAAATGGAAGAAGGGAACAAATGGAAGAATGGAGGAAGGGGAAAGTAATCAGACAGATGTGAGGAATAACCAAAGCATTAAAGGGCTGTGCATGTCATGCTAATACACTTCGTAACAAGACCAATATACCTCATACCTGACGTAGATTGATTCTGTCACCATGTTAATTTTTCTTTACAACTTACAGTCAAATTAGATTGATATCCAATGAGTCTCTATATAATTTTATTCCTTTTAAAAAGTCATATTACATGCATTTTAAAAAAATGAAAGTAAAATTATAAATATCCAAGTTCAAAAGTGGTTTAAGCAATTTGTACAAAAACAAAATAATCAAGGGCAAAACAGGTAATATATTTCTTATAGCTACATATAATTTTATTGGACTTAAAATAATTGTTTTTCTCTCCACTATTTAGGTGAAAATAGGAAGTATTTCCTGAAGAAAATAAGTCCAGTAGAATTGTATCAAATGCTTTAATTATTAGTCTAGATCTATGGAGAATGGCTTTCTTCTTAGATGAATTAAATGTTGAAACCCCATACATATTAAAACATAGAGTAATTTCATTTCCCACAATACAGTATAATACTTGTGTTCACTGACCAAATTAAATGGGAAAAAAAAGCAAATGTGCAAAGTGTGCTTTGAAATAGTAGCATCAAAGAGTGAAAAAATTTTAAAAGAAAAAGCCTTTTTCTTCCCTCTCCTCCTACCCAATCCCCCGCCAAACACACACACACACACACACACACACA
>NW_006408545.1:383889-408233 GCF_000296735.1 Chrysochloris asiatica
GAGAATAACTTTCCTCATAACTTCCAAATGAATACAACATCTCAGTCTGATATTAAAGAATTAAAGGCATGACCATAAGAACTAATCAAAATATACCCAGTTGAAATTTGTAGTCATGGTAGTGGGTAATTGAATAACATTCTGAAACCAGGAGATAAACAGTGCCCAACTGAGATTTCTTAAAAAATATATTTACAGTACAAAATGAACACCCTATTTTCTCTTTCCCTGAAGATGTGGCCAGAGTTTCAAAACAAATAGAATTAAATTATTAGCTGAGTAGTGGTTGCTTTACTACCGGACTTCTTGATCACTTAATCACACAATAACGGGTAGAATACGAGTTAAGTGTACAACCTAGAGTCAGGTGCCTGTATTTGAATCTTGGCACTGAAATTATCTGATGACCCTAAAGAAATAATTTAACCTCTTTGTACCTTGGATTCCTATTGTAAAAATGGGGTTACCAAAGTCCTTGTAGTGTAGGCTTGTTTGAGGTTTAAATGAATAAACATGTAAATTTTAATTATGGAATAATTTTAGAGATACAGAAAAGTTATAATGACTGTACATATACTCATTGCAAGAATAAGACCAGCACAAGTCTAGCCCCTTTGAGGAGGAGGTTAAAGATATCCAAAATGTCTGACTTTTCTAAAATGCTATATATCACTCCATAATCCCTTGATCAGCCACCATTTTTCCCTGCAGTATTCTCCCCCCATGGGTCTGCAATGTCTCACAGAACCCAGAAACACCAAGGAAATGGCTGACATGGCTGTGAATGCTGGCAAGTCCCAAATCCACAAATCAGATGTCAGTCTCGAGGATTCTCTCTACTCAAGCCAAATCGGGCTTTTGACTCAGAAGTCTTCCGAAGCTGGTGAATCAGGTCAGGCAATACACACAATGCAAGTACTAAAAAGCCGATGTCAGACACGGATGAGCCATATGTAGGGTCTTGAACATGAAGATGACCTTTACCAAAGCATTACTATATACTGGATGCAGATCAAAGAAACTAAAGGTGACGGCTTGAATCACATCCTCTAGTGAGGTACAGACTCAAGATATCCCCCACCTTAATCCTGCCCCAAAAGCTCCAGAACAAAGCCAGAAACATATTGTGAAACAGACCATCAATTACTCATATGAAAATTCAAACTGAAGCTGAAGAAAATGAAAAAAAGTTAACGAGAGTCAAAATATGACCTTGAATATATCCCACCTGAATTTAGAGATCATCGGAAGAACAGATTTGATACATTAAACACTAAAGACTGAAGACCAGAAGAACTGTTGGATGACATCAAAAACATCATACATAAAGAAAGCAAAAAGTCATTGAGAAGACAAGGAAGAAAGAAAAGGTCAAAATGGATGTAAGAAGTTGTTGTTGTTGTGAGGTGCCGTCGAGTCGATTCCGATCCATAGAAACTCTGTATAGGGTTGAGCTTGAACTGCCTGGCGCATTAACCCACAGCGCCACACCAGGACTCCAGGATGTCAGAAGAGACACTGGAATTTACTCTCCAGTGTAGAGATGCTAAAGCAAATGGAAGAAATAAGGAGGTACAAGAACTGAACAGAAAATTGCAAAGGCCAGATCAAGAAGATAAAGTCAAATATTACAACAAAATGTGCAAAGATCTGGAGTTAGAAAACCAAAAAGGAAGAACACACAGCATTTCTTAAGCTGGGGGAACTGAAGAAAAAATTCAAGCCTCGATTTTCATTATTGAAGGATTCTCTGGGCAAATTATTGAATGATGCAGAAAGCATCAAGAGAAGATGGAGGCAATACACAAAGTCACTGTACCAAAAGGAAATGGTTGATGTTCAACCATTTCAAGAGGTAGCATATGATCAAGAGAAATGAAGACAAAACTTACTTATAATAGTTCAAGGTCTTTGAGGGAAGAGGCTGGTTTATTAATTTCTGTTTTTGAGGTAACACACAGCACAAGTCTACGCTGTACTTGGCTTAATTGTTGTTGGAGGCTTAATTACAACTGGTTTTATTGAGTCATACAAGACATTGACAGTATTTAGTACATGTACATTTAGACATAAGTTTGCTCAGCCACGATTTGAGAAAATATTCTAAGATTTTAGTTCTAAAGAATATTATATTTTGGAATCTAGAAGTAAAAATGGTTCATGTAAACTTTTCAATTTTCTTCTAATGTAGTGGCGATGGTGGTGTGTTTTCAAGTTGGTTACAATACCCAGAGACCCAGTATAGGCTTTCCAAAGCTGTAAATCTTTATGGGAACAGAAAGTCTCATTTTTCTCCCATGGAGTAACTGGTTGATACAAACTATTGACCTTGCAGTTAGAAGTCCAACCTGTAATCTATTAAGCTACCATAACTTCTTTCTAATGGAGTCATTGTTGTTGAATACCTATAAGGTAACTCATAGATACCTTAAATAGGGTTTCTGAGGAGTAAATGGTCAGTTTAACCACCAACCTTGCAATTCAAACCGACTTTGCAGTAAAAAAAAAAACTTATTTGGGCTTCCATCATATTTTTCTTGGATCAGGTCACTTGGCTTCATTTTTCTAATCTTTAAATTAGAGGATAGTATGAGAGGGCTTCATGAAGAAAATCCATTCTTTTGTAAATTTTGTTTTTCCATGCATTTTTTTAATTTCCTCATACAATCTTCTTCACAGGGTGGCTATGAAGTATACTTGAGTTGCACATGAAAAGTACTTACAACAGAGTCTGAATTATTGTAAACACATAATAGCCTTAGCAGTAGACATGAGCTAGACTATTCTTTTGAAGCAGTAACTCTAGAGAGATTGAAATGGAAGCCATGCATGTATTTTCCTGTTTTTGTCTAAGCCCCGATTGCATGACTGGCTAATTGGAGTCAAAGCAAACTGTGCACAGTCTCTGTTGTCTTATGTAACATCTTCATCATTACCTCTGGCTGAACATTGCTGGTTATGTTTATATGGGGGTGGGGTGGGCTCAATTGCTCTTCTACTTCATAGTGGGGTGAGTCAGATTTCACATCAACTATAAGCTTCTTAAGAAGGAGAGTCTGAATTATATTTGCTTGCCACTGTTTCTTAGCCTGTGGCATACTGACTTGTGTGTTGAAGGCATTCAAAAACTATTTGTCAAATGAGTGAACAAATTAATGAAGCTAAATGACTAAAGCATGACTTATATTTCTGTTTAGAAAGCATCCTATAAATGAACTTCTATTTTTTAAAGCAATTAATCTATAGCTGTTTTTATTGCATATGCAAATTATTCCTTATTTTGCACCAATAAGATTTTGCAATATCCTAGTGAAATAATTCTATATATTTCTTTCACATATAAACTCTCAATGTAAGAAATTTGGAGTAAAATCTTGTTAACATATAGCAGTGCTAGAAATATTCCGTCTCACCTATATGAAAATCATCTAGTAAAATTGCATAACATTTTAACAGATACTTACTATGTTTCAGACACTGCTCTAAATGTTCAAAAATTTAAAAAATACATTCTTTTAAACACAATGTGGCATCTTGGATTGAGTCATGGAATGGAAAAAGAATATTAGTGGAAAAACTGAGTGAAATGCGAATAAAGTCTGGAGTTTCATTCATTGTATTGTACAGTGCTGGTTTTCCAGTTTTGATAAATGTCCAATGGTAATGCACACTGAAGCAGTCCCTGTATGGCACAGATAGTTAAGAATTAGACTGTTAAATGAAAGGAGTCCTGGTGTGGCACTGTGGGCTAAAGCACTGCACCACAAGGTCAGTTTGAACCATAAGGTTGGTGGTTCAAACTCACCATCTATTTGGAAACCCTGTACATGGTCACTATGAGTCAGAACTGACTCCAGTCACTTACCATTAGAGAAAAGCAGATGAGGAGTACACTGTAGCTTATTATTTAATGTGGCCTTTCTAGCAATATTCTTCCATTTTATAATGTACTGTAAACCCTAGCCTCTATGCCTACAGTGGCAACATACAATAAGCACTGAACTTCAGACCACAACATCAGTGGTTCAAGCCCACCACCTGCTCAGTGGGAGAAAGATGAGCCTTCTACTCCATAAAAGATTTAAAAGCCTTGGAAACTGTATACAGAGTTGCTGTGAGTCAGAACCAACTCCAAGGTACTTATTAACAACTACAACATGCCTGTGGTTACGGAGCCATTTTGGAATGATTTGTTTTTTATATTATGTTGTGGCAGGATTGTTGTTGTTAGGTGGCATCAAGTCCATACCGACTCAGCGATCCTATGCACAACACAATGAAACACTGGCCAATCCTGGGACAACCTCACTATTGTTACAATACTTGAGCCCAATGATGCTGTCACTTTGCCAGTCAATCTCATTGGGGTTCTTCCTCTTTTTATCTGACCCTCCACCTTACCAAACACTATATCCTTTTCCAGTGACTGGTCCCTCCTGACAATATGTCTGAAGTAAGAGAGAAAAAGTTTGGCCATCCTGGTCTCCAAGGGGCACTCTGGTTGTACTTCTTCCAACACAGATCTGTTGGTTCTTTTGGCAGCCCATGGCACATTCAATATTCTTCTCCAACACCATAACTCAAAAGTATCAATTCTTCTAAGGTCTTCCTTATTCACTGTCCAGCTTTCACATGCATATGAGGTTATTGAAAATACCATGGTTTGGGTCAGGCACTTCTTACTCCACAAGCAGACATCTTTGCTCTTCAATACTTTAAAATGGTCTTGTGCAGAGATGATGACATGGAGAGATGGAGCAACTGGGGAATTTAGACCCAGAAAGGGAGAGAGGCTGTGTGCTGATGACCAGGGTGCAGGCTTGTAGGGTATAACCTTTGGTTGGTTGATGATGCATGGAGGAGATTGTAACCATGGCAATGAAATGATATACATTAAGATAAATGTAAAACTAATATTCTCCCATGTAAACTATAACATAATTCACAATAAAACATTTTTTAAAAAAATCAAATGACCTAATGCAATATGTCATTTGATTTCTTGACTGCTGCTTCTGTGAGTGTTCATAGTTGACCCAAGAAGAATGAAGTCCTTGACAACTTCAATCTTTTCTCCATTGATAAGAATGTTGTTTATTGGTCCAGTCATGAGGATTTTTGTTTTCTTTACATTGCGATGCAATCAGTACAGAAGGCTGTGCTTTTTGATATTCATCAGTAAATATTTTAAGTCCTCTTCACTTTCAGCAAGCAAGGTTGTATCATCTGCATATCACAGGTTATTAATGAGTCTTTCACCAATCCTGACCCATGTTTTTCTTCATACAACCCAGCTTTTCAAATTATTTGCTCAACATACAGGTTGAATAAGTATGATGAAAGGATACAACCCTGGCACACACCTTTCTTAATTTTAAACCATTCAGTGTTCCCATGTTCTGTTTGAACAACTGCTTCTTGGTCCAGGTACAGATTCCTCATGAGTACAATTAAGTGTTCAGAAATACTCATACTTGGCAATGTTTTCCATAGCTTGTCATGAATCCTCAATTGAAAGCCTTTGCATAGTCAATAAAGCACAGGTAAACATCTCTCTGTTATTTTCTGCTTTCAGCCAAGATCCATCGGACATCAGCAATGGTATCCCTACTTCCATGTCCTCTTCTGGATCTGACTTAAACCTCTGGAAGTTCTCTGTCAATGTATGCTTGCAGCCATTTCTATATTACCTGTAGTAAAATGTTACTCACATGGGATATCAAAGATATTGACTGATGATTTCTGCATTCTGTTGGGTCACCTCTCTTTGGAATGGACACAAATATGGATCTTTTCCAATCAGTTGGCCAGATAGTTGTCTTCCAAATTTCTTGGCATAGATAAGTGAGTGCCTCCAGTGCCGCCTCACTATCTTGAAAGATTTCAATTTTTATTCTATCAATTCCTGGTGCCTTGTTCTTCACACCCAATTCCTTCAACACACCTTGGGCTTCTTCCTTAGGTATCATTGGCTCTTGATCATATGCTACCTCTTGAAATGTTTGACCCCATGAATGACAAATTGAAGAGGAATGGTGTTGCATTTATTGTCACAAAGAACATATCCAGATCAGTCATGAGGTATAATGCTTGCTGTCTGTGATAGGATAATATCCATGTGCCTACAGGGAAGACTAGTTAATACCACTATTATTCAAATTTACACACTAACCACTAAAGCCAGTAAAAATGAAATAGAAGAATTTTACCAATTGTTTCAATCTGAACTGATCATACATGCAATCAAGGTGTGTTGTTCATTATTGGTGATTGGAATGTGCAAAATTGTGTACAAAGAGGAAGGATTAATAGTTGGAAAATATGGCGTTGGTGATAGAAATGATGCTGGAGATTGCATGATAGAATTCTGCAAAATCAATGATTTATTCATTCCAAATACCTTTTTTAGACAGTGTAAGAGATGATTATACACATGGACCTCGCCAGATGGAATACACAGAAATCAAATTAACTATATCTGTGGAAAGAGATTATGGAAAAGCTCCATATCATCAGTCAAAACAAGGCCAGGGGCAGATTGTGGAACAGACCATCAATTACTCATATGAAAATTCAAACTGAAGCTGAAGAAAATGAAAACAAGTCAATGAGAGCCAAAATATGACCTTGAATATATCCCACCTGAATTTAGAGATCATCTGAACAACAGATTTGATACATTAAACACTAAAGACTGAAGATCAGAAGAGGTGTGGGTTGACATCAAAAACATCATACAGGAAGAAAGAAAAACGTCATTAAAAAGACAAGAAAGAAGGAAAAGATCAAAATGAATGTCAGAAGAGACACTGAAACTTGCTCTCCAGTGTAGAGATGCTAAAGCAAATGGAAGAAAAGAGGTGGTACAAGAGCTGAACAGAAAATTTCAAAGGTCAGCTCAAGAGGATATAAAGTCAAATATTACAACAAAATGTGCAAAGATCTGGAGTCATAAAATCAAAAGGGAAAAACATGCTCAGCATTTCTCAAGCTGGGGGAACTGAAGAAAAAATTCAAGCCTCGACTTTCGTTATTGAAAGATTCTCTGGGCAGATTATTGAATGATGCAGAAAGCATCAAAAGAAGATGGAAGGAATACACAGATCCATTTCTCATAAGAGGAACTAAAAATTGAGTTGAAATTTAAATAATTGGTCAATTGTAATCAAATCAATTCTGACTCATGTTGGACCAGAGTTAGAATGAAATTGAAAATAATTTTAATGGGAAATGGAGCATAGTAGATACTACCAGAAATTCACAAGCATAATGGTATGGAAAGAAAAAGAGTAAGGTGAAGGAAAACGTCATACATAAATGTAGCAATTGAAACTAAGTGTGGTATTTGAATAAAATGAGACAGATGACAGGGTAGGTGTTTTTCATGAAAGGAAAAACACTCATCAAGGCAAAAACTTGGGCAATCACCAAGTTATAGGAATATCAACTAATCTTGTTTGACTGAGGTACAGATTTTTTGAAAAGTGTGATATTGTAGTGGGGACAATATTTGGACAGACTTCAGTGCCAGAATGAGAATATTGGCTTAATACAGCAGAAATGGTGAACTGTTTAGAGATTTATAGTAGAGAATTGCTATATAATTAGAATCATACTTTAGGAAGATTACTTTGTAAATATATAGGTATGATTCAGAATGGAAAGGAAAGGGACATCAATTAAATCTATTATGTTAATCTAGGAGATAAATCATCAACTTCTAAAATTAGAATAGAGAAAAAGAAATGTAAGGGAAAGGATAAATATGACAATGTGGTGATTGTCTTGGGAATTAGAAGAAAGTAAAAGACATACGAGGTATTTAAGGAGACTGGATAACTGAGAAAATGGTGCTGTGATTAGCAGAATCTGCACACTCATGACCAAGATGTTTTTGAAGATAATAATGTAATGAGTTTGCTTTTTAATATGTTGGATTTATGTGAAGGAGTTAAATGAAGAATTTTAAGCAGACAGGAAAATATGCAAGGTTATGTCTTAGAAGAGAGAGATTGTGACTAGAAGCAATCTCAGTAGAAGTGGTAATGGGAGTGAAGAGGGAGATACTGGAAATAGAACACAACATAATGGGGAGTGACTACATTTAGGAATTGGGTAGAGAATGAGGACCAATATGATAGCTAAGGTTTTATTTCCACCTGACTGGGCCAAGATGCTCAGTAGTTTGACAGTTGAGACGTAGTAATCGCTCTGGTATGGTGCTGTAGGGTAAGCACTAGGCTTCTGATTGCAAAGTTGATGGTTCAAAACCTGTACTGCATCACTATGAGACAGAATCAACTCCACAGTGCTTAACAACAACAATAACCCCACCATGATGAGATCTACTATGAGCAGCCAAACAATTGAAAGTAAGTTTCCTCAGGGCTGTGGCCTAATTTCAATATATTGAACACTTGGGAAAAGCGTGCTTGCTTTCTGCTGAGTCTGGATTCTGCATCTAGCTATTCATCCTACCTCTGGTTCTTTGGACTTGAGCCAATGGTCGACTCTATTTCCTGCTAATCCTGGGAGTCGTCAGCTATCAACCATTGTACCTGCCTGCCTATGGTTTGACTTGCCAGTCTTGATTTATTAGCCCTGCAGCTACTTGAGTTAGAAGCCTCCACCCTACCATCTGACCAATGGACTTGGGCGTCGCCCACCTCTACAACTGTGTGAGCCATTTTCCAGATATATATCTTTTTTTATATACACATATTAAGTTTCACTTGTTTTGCTTCTCTAGAGAACCCACCCTAAGACAACCAACAAAAAGGATAATTAAAAAAGAAGAGTAGAGGACTTTGGCAAAATGATGGACTAGGCAGATTCACAGATAGACCCTTTACAAAAAAGATACCAAAAGAAACAGACACAGATGAAAATTTGGGATCCCTGAACTTCAGAGGAAAGGTTGGTAGAATGAATTAAGTAATTGGCAGGAGAAGAAGCTGAGCAGGCACAGTGAGAGAGGGAGACTGATTGGTGAATGACTGGCCAGGTGGCTCCACCATCCTGTGAGCAGCTTTGACAACGAGGTGGCCTGGCAGAGCAGATTCATACAAGCAACAAGAAAGATGTGATTCCTTCTTTTTTCCCACACTCCTCTGGTGACCAGAGGGGTGGCCAGCTTCAACCCTAATCCATCCCAGAACAGCCCCTGCTCTCTGGGAGTTCAGATTCATGTGCTCAGGAGCCATGCCAGTGTGAGGCAGACGCTGGCTGCTTTAGTGCTTGGATTCAGGTAGGTTAGACTCAAGACATCTGTAACTTGCAGAGTCACCAGATGAGCATTTAACCAGTAATCTTAACAGACATGGAAACCAGCTCCATCAAGGCGCTCCATGAACTACTTCCGAATAGTGTGCCCTGAACATAGATAAATAACACTAAGGCAAATCGGAACTCCACCTAGGACCAGGAACTCTGCTGTTACATCTTTCCCACACCCACCTCATGAGCTCTTTGGCTTGCAGGAGACTGCCAGAATTTTCTCCTCTCCAGGTCCAACAGCGGCATTGTTTTTTGTTTTGTTTTGTTTTCAAGTTTAGTTTATTTGTCTCATGGTTTTTGTTTGTTTATCCTTTCCCCTCCTTCTATTTCTCTTTCCAGTCTCTTGAATTTTTATCCTTTTTTATCTCCAATTTTGTTTTTCCTCCTTTTTTTCTGTTTATCATTCCTCTCTTCTTCCCTCCCCTGCTTTTGCCCTTTCATTGCTACTCTCTCTCTGTTTTCATCTTCCCTCTCCCTGGGTTTTCTAAGTTGTTTTTTTCTTTTTTAAATTCTTCCTTTTAATTATTCTCTTATTTTTCTTTTCTATAGCTCTACTTTCCTGTCCCTCTTCTCCTTTTTAGACATTCTTAATTGTTGTTGTTTTTTAAATTTATTCATGCCTTTAATTTTTCTATTCTATAACTCCATTTTCCTGGCCCCTCTTTTGTCTTTATACCTTTTTTTTTCTGTTTACTGCCTGTTTTTGTTTCTTTTTTCTCTTTTCATTGTTGATTTCTTTTTGTTTATTCTGTTTGTCTTCTTGTTAGTGAGTGGGGGAGGGAGGAGAGGTTTTCTCTTTCCCATCCAACAGGAGAGAGCAACTGTGCTTATACAGCCCAGCCACAACTGTACTCTGTAATTTCACACACTGGGCAAAAGGAGCCAATACCAGCTCCTATACTACCTGATCAATGATAGACAATAACCAACACCAGACAACCCCCCTTCCCCCATAAACTGAAGCACATGAACAGCAAATGAGAACAGTGTGTCCTACTCCATTCTCTAAATATACCCACAGGAGATAGTTGATGAAAGCCTAAGAACACCCCAACATATAATCATCAATGAAATACAAATACGATAACTTCAAATGCCCTGGAGAAAACACACAAGTTTCCTCACCAAAAAAAACAAAACAAAACAAGAAAGAATGGCTCAAACAAATGACCAAGATGTTGAGTCATCAACTGTTTCTGTTTCTGAGGAAGAAAAGAGAGTAGAATTTACTGAAAAAGAATTCAAAAGAATAGTATTGAGGTACCTTCAAAGGGCTGAAAGAACAACTTAGGAAATCAAGGAGAACACACACTCACACACAAAAAATCTTTTACAAGAATTCAAGACAACACTACAATAATAGACAAAATACATGAAAATTCTGAAACAATACAAAATCTGCAATTAGAAATAAAGAAGATTAATTCTAAGACTTCAGAAATGGACAATATATTGAAAGGGCAAAGTAGTAGATTCAAAGCAATGGAAGCTCAAATTAGTGAGCTTGAAGATAAATCTCACAATACTAGTATGCCAGAAGAGCAAGCAAAAAAAAAAAAAAGAATTAAAAAATACAAATAAAGCCTAAGATTTATGGTGGACACCATGAAAAGGAACAACTTATGAATGATGAATGAACGGAATTCCAAAATAGAAAGAGACAATTAAAAGCACAGGAAATATTGTTGAAGAGTTGGAAGAAAACTAATTAACATCATGAAACACGAGAAGACAAATATACAAGAAGCTGAATGAGTCCCAAACAGGATAGATTCCCCAAATAAATTCAACAACATATATCATAATTAAACTTAAAAAAAACAAAGACAAGGAGAGAATCCTGAGAACAGTTCAGGAAAAATGAAATTGCCTACAAAGGAGAACCCATAAAACCTAGCTGTGATTTTTCAGCAGAAAATATGCAGGCAACAAGCAATGGGAAGACAAACAAAACTCTGAAAGAAAAAAAATGACAACCAAAAATCATACCCAGCAAAGCTATTCTTCAAATATGATAGCAAAATTAGGACATAAATAAAAATTAAAGGATTTTGTAATGACCAGACTATCTTGGCAAAAAAATTCTAAAAGGTGTTCTTTGTACTGAGAACCAGCAAGAATGGACAACAACCTGAGATTACCATACATGACACCACCACCCAGATCTAGAAGTACTTAAAATAAAATAAACCTATAAAACTGAAAATAGGGAACCAGAGATCTCAATTTATAATAAAATCAACTAAAAAGAAAACAGAAGGTATATAGTGTAGATCCAGAATTTCTAAATGACAAGGAAGTCAAGTAGATTTCAAGATAAAACAGAATGCTTTAAATAGATAATTAATTTAATAAATTACAGCATGACCTGTAATTTATCCTGATAATTAATACACCTGCACGTCAAAATAAAAAAGCACAAAATCAGAAAGATTAGCACAACAGAATGTAAATAAACATAAAACCTACAGTGAACTCAGCACAGAAAAGTCTGTAAAACCAAGAAATGAGCCGCATCACAAACAAACCATAGCAAATTGGCAGCAGTCAATTCATACCTATTAATAATCATACTGAATATAAATGGATTAAATGCACTAGTCAAGAGATAGGGAGAACAGAATGGATAAGAAGACAGGACCCTTCAATATGCTATCTAGAAGAGATAATAAAAAGTTGGAAACACCCTAAATGTCCATCATCAGAGGAATGGTTAAACAAACTTTGGTACATACATACAATAGAATACTATGCAACTTTCAAGAATAAAGATGAATCTGAGAAACACCTCATAACTTGGATGATCCTTGAGAACACAAACTGAGTGAAATTAGCCAATCACAAGAATACAAATACTGTTGAGACCAATGTTGTAAATGTTAGGAATAGATTTTCTTAATAAAACCAACAATCTATGATGGTCAAAGCAGGGGGAGGGAAAGTTATTTTTGTGCTAGAGAATAGACACATGTCAACATGGATAACAGGGCAGGCAACATAAAACAAAAGGAAAATTAGCAGAAAAAAGATGAAGATACTGGGAGACACGGAAAGAATGTAGTTGTTAAAGTGTTTAAGAAGTAAATACTGTTAATGGGTGGGTACATGGAGGGGATTATAATCATTGTAATGAAGCAAAAGTATATGACTTGATGAAGGTAAAACTGATGATCTGCTCTGTAAACCTTCACTCATTTCATAATAAAAACTTTAAAAAACAAAGAACATCAAAGAGGCAGCAAGAAAACCAAGGAATGTTCTGTCTAAGAAGACAAAATTTAAATAAAGCAAAACTTAGAAGCTTTGTGTTTTCAAAACCCAGTTTGTTATTGTTGTTGTTAAGTGCTGTGGTTCAAATTGACATTGCAGTTGAGTTCTTATCCTCTAGCACCACACTACAAGCAATTTTATGTATTTAAAATATCAATTTATTTCACTCTGACATTGTTAATGGACAAACTGGTTCACTGAATATAATTTTTCAAATAGAAATTTAAGTAAAAAATTATTTTTTAAAACCTAAAAATAAATTAAAAGACTTTTCACATATCTTCAAAATTCTATTAAATAGCAGTTAGATAAATACACAGAGGATACATGTGTATTTGGGAGCTTTTGCTTATGGTAAATATTTAAGCATCATTTAACTCTTAGGGCTTTGCAGAAAATACATTTGCAATTATTTTATTGCAATGCTTAATGGAAATTGCACAAGGTCCTGGGTGGGACTCCTGGTGTGGTGCTGTAGGATCAGCACTGGACTATGAATCACAAGGTCAGCATTTCAAACCCTCGAGTTACTCCTGAAAAACCCTATACACGTTTGCTATAAGTCTGAACCAACTCGATGGCATTTAATAACAAAAACAACAATAGATATTGCAACTTGTTTTCATCTTGGGGACTAGAAAGGGTCATTTTTCCCATTACAACTTACTTCAATTCTAATATTCTTTACTTGTTAACTTGTTTTATCTGTTTTCCTCATTTTAATCTTCTAAAATGCAAAAGACTGTCAAATTCATCTTGGATCTTTCCACCATCAAAACTTAAGGGTCAACAGAAAATTAAAATTAACCTGAAGGATGAAGTTCCTTCACAGACTGAACAATTAGATTTTTTGGAAAAACACACAATGTAAGGAAAAAATAATTAACTAGTAAATTGCAAAGTATGAGTATTCCGGAACACTTAATTGTGCTCATGAGGAATCTGTACATGGACCAAGAGACAATTGTTCAAATAGAACATGGGAACACTGAATGGTTTAAAATTAAGAATGGTGTGTGGCAGGTTTGTATTCTTTCACCATACTTATTCAACCTGTATGCTGAGCAAATAATATGAAAAGCTAGGTTCTTTGAAGAAAAACGTGGCATCAGGATTGGAGGAAGACTCATTAACAACCTGTGATATGCAGATGATACAACCTTGCTTGCTGAAAGTGAAGAGGACTTAAAATACTTACTGATGAAGATCAAAAAGTACAACCTTTGGTATGGATTGCATCTAATGTAAAGAAAACAAAAATCCTCACCACTGGACCAATAAACAACATTCTTATCAATGGAGAAAAGATTGAAGTTGTCAAGGACTTCATTCTTCTTGATCAACTATAAACACTCATGGAAGCAGCAGTCAAGAAATCAGACAATGTATTGCATTAGGCAAATCTGCTGCACAAGATCTTTTAAAGTGTTGAAGAGCAAAGATGTCAGCTTGAGAACTAAGGTTTGCCTGACCCAAGCCATAGTATTTTCAGTAAACTCATATGTATGCGAAAGCTAGACAGTGAATAAGGGAGACCACAGAAGAATTGATGCTTTTGAATTATGGGGTTGGAGGAGAATATTAATAAAGTGCCATGGGCTGCCAAAAGAACTAACAGACCTGTTTTGGAAGAAGTACAACCAGAGTGCGCCTTGGAAACCAGGATGACCAAACTTCATCTCTCATACTTCAAACATATTGTCAGAAGAGATCAGTCACTGGAAAAGGATATCATGTTTGGTAAGGTGGAGGGTCAGAGAAAAAGAGGAAGACCCCCCAGCAAGATGGATTGTAAATATGGCAGCCTCAATGGGCTCAAGCATGGCAACAATCGTGGGGTTGTCCCAGGATCAGGCAGTGTTTCCTTCTGGTGTGCATAGGGTTGCTATGAGTTGATATTGACTCTATGGCACCAAATAACACCATTGCAAAGCAGAATATCTAAGTATGAATATATCAAGCAATTTGCCTTTTCTTATGAAAATAGAGAGATGGTACACAGACACAAATAGGAATTTATTCATCTTTGGTGTCTGTCCCCTCATACATACTACCTAACCTCTTGATGTGTTGATACTACCAGGGGTAAGAGATCAACTAAAAGTCATGTTCCTCCATCTTGAATTATAACTAAACTTTTGTTAAAAGCCAGTGAGTCTGTTCCAACCTACAGTGATCTTATTTTGTATAGGGTTCCCAAGAAATGGCTGGTAAGCTTGAACTGCTGACCTTGTGGTTCAAATGTCTTTACAGTCCAGTACAATAACCCACCACACTAAAGCTAAAGTAGCAATGCATTTTTTCATAAGGCAGTAATAGGTCAAAGAGCATTATTAATAATCCTTTTCATGGGCACTTTGTATTAAATAAGGTCTGATGAAATAATATTAAAGAATCTAACAGTAGTTATAATTTCACCCCCTTGAGAAAATGTGATCTAAAGTCAAAAAGCAGAACTAGAAATAATCTTTTATAAGATGGTATTTCATAAGTATGAACTGAATATTTATAGATATACATAGATATACACATAAATACATTAAAATTTATAACTTCTATAATGTGTAGAAAGCAGCATATTATTTTTATCTTTTAAAAGTATTACTGGTGAAATTGTTGTGTTCAGTTATTAAGTGCTATCAAGTCAATTCTCACTCATAGTGACCCTGAATAGAGTTTTTAAGGAACTTTTTGTATATTTGAACTGTCGAACTTGCGGTTCAAACTAACCTGTGGCCCAATACTTTTCCTACAGTGCCCCACCATGACTCCACAGTTGGAATTAGTGCTTATTAAAGAAATGTCACCACCCGTCTGTTGTTATCAATGGAGAAAAGATTGAAGTTGTCAAAGACTTCATTCTTCTTGGATCAACTATCAATACTCTTGGAAGCAGCATCCAAGAAATCAGACAATGTATTGCATTAGGCAAATCTGCTGCACAAGATCTTTTTAAAGTGTTGAAGAGCAAAGATGTCAGCTTGAGGATTAAGGTGTGCCTGACCCAAGCCGTGGTATTTTCAGTAACTTCATATGTATGCGAAAGCTGGACAGTGAATAAGGAAGACCATAAAAAAGCTGGACAGTGAATACGGAAGAACTGATGCTCTTGAGTTATGGTGTTGGAGGAGAATATTCCAAGTACCATGGGCTGCCAAAAAAACAAACAAATCTGTGTTGGAAGAAGTACAGCCAGAGTGCTCCTTGGATACCAGGAGGCCAGACTTTATCCCATACTTCGGATTTATTGTCAGGAGGGACCAGTCACTGGAAAGGGATATCATGTTTGGTAAGGTGGAGGGTCATAGAAGAAGAGGAAGATCCCCAGATGGATTGGCAAAGTGGCAACATCAATGAGCTCAAGTGTGGCAACAATTGTGAGGCTGTTCCAGGACCAGGCAGTGTTTTGTTCTGTTTTGTAAAGGGTAGCTATGAGTCGTTACTGAATTGATGGCACGTAACAGCAGCAACAACAAAGAAGTGACTTTTTATAAAACTGACATAGTATAATAAATTCTCTGGAGGCTAACACATAGTATCCAGATTGTGGAAAAATTAGGACTATTATGTTTCAGAAAACTCTAAATTTTGGAAAATAATGGATTGCTTGTAGCAATCAAAGCAAATCTAGTAAATGCCATTTTGTTTTATAATCACTGACACTGAAAAACAGAGGATTAATTTACTTTGTGTATACACTAGATTTAAAAGAAAGCAAAAAAATAAATGTTTTTCAAACTGCATGAAACTTATACATCAGTGGCCTCTGATTTTATCTAGTTAAGGAACTCTGGTGGCATAATGGGCTAACCATTGGATTGATCATCTCAACCTCCATATCAGTAGTTAGAACCCACCAGCTACACTGTGAGAGGAAGATGAGGCTGTGCTCCCTTAAACGTATACAGACTTGTAAACCCTAGGGAGCAGTTCTACACTGTCCAGTCAGGTCACTATCAGGTGGGATAGATACAATGGTAATGGATTTCTTCTTTGTTTGCTTTGTCTAGTTATTACATTGATTCCATTAGAGATCTATATTCCTTTTCCCTAGTTATTCTATTAAATGTAACACTTACAGGTTTCATTTAAAAAAGTTCAGAGAAATGGGCAACAGGAATCAAAATTCTTCTAGCATCCTTCCTTGACTATAGACTGCTGTGTGAGGTGGGATTTCCTACAAAATATAAGGCTGTACTTAGTTAAGTAAGTTTTATAAACACCGTGTTCATATTGAAAGTGTATTATAGAAACATTTTTTACATATAGCAAAACCAAAAACTCTCTCAGGTGACCAACAAAGATTTAACTATAAATACTTATTTTAATGGCTTCCTGTTATTATTTACTGCCCTGGCATATAAAACAAGCAGTACAGTGGTACTAATCAGAGCTTAGTAATAGAATACAGCTTAAGCAGGTAGCTGCCACAATCAGGATACTTTCTAGATAGGTAGGGATAGGGATGGAATTCATTTGTTAGGGTTTTCCCAGATCATATAAATCATATTTCATCAAACCATATGCCCCTTAGACACACACATAATACACACATACACACAAGATTTTGCTAAATAATTGTGGTCTGTTTAAAATGAACTACAATTTAAAGCTGCATTATGTAATTTCTGCATTTATTTCACATGTTTAAACCATGCCCCCCTGGTCTGTGATCCAAAGCAGGAAGGTAGTTGATGACTATGGAATCCATTAGCTTCTCTGATTCCATGTGCTTACATTGCAGATTAGTTATGGTTCTAACTTCCAGTTTTAATGGAAACCACTAGACTGTTCTGGGGTGAGTGTGTGTCTCTGTGTATGTGTGTATGTAGTATTTCAGAGAAAATGTCACCAAATCTTATAAGTTGGTTAAAGACAACCTGGCAGCAGGCCTTTCCCAGTTTGCTCTTTGTCTTTTATATTTTTTTCACATCACAGTTCTTTCCTACACCATCTCTCTCCACTACTCCTTCCCACAGACCCCAAAACCCATCCACCATTCAAATTTCAAGAGTTTCTACTTCTACTCAGTCTTTCCTACAACTTCTATGACAAAAATAAAAGGAGATTGATTTAGGACATTGGAGTCGTAGTATAGCGTCATAGGATGAGCACTGAACTGATAAACCACAAGGTTGGCAGTTCAAACCCACAAGTCTCTCCTTGGTAACCTTATATAGGGTCACTATGAGTCAGAACCAACTCGAAGGGTCACTATGAGTCAGATTAACAACAATATCAACATCAACAGCATAGAGTTGTGACCAAGAGGAAAAATATCAGTTTGACAACTAAGGTATATCTGACCCAAGCCACGGTATTTTCAATAGCTTCAGATGTATGTGAATGTTGGGCAATGAGTAAGGAAGTCCATAGAAGAATTGATGCATTTAAGTGAAGATGTTGAAGAAGAGTATTAAAAGTACCGTGGGAGAGTGAAGCATCCAGCTGATAAGAAGAAAGGGTATATGCATAAGAACACCCATGCTTGCAGATAATACCCACTTGACCTGACTTCAATGACTAGATGATCAGAGCTCAACTACAAGAAGAAAGAAGAGGAAAAAAAAGAGTAATCTGATACAATTTGATGAACTTGACCTACGCCTATGGATGCTGTAGCTCAAAAGAGGGAACAAATTTTTACAGTGAGGATCATTCCCACCCACTCCATACACAGAGAAGACAGGGATGGGCAACTTGGACGTTGGCTACCCAAAGTGGGGGGGGGGGGGGGAACTACAAAGGCAAGACTTGATGGCATCTTACAACAACAACAAAGGCAAGAAGTGACTGGCTTATAAGTATTCAAGAGAGAGCCTAGATCCAGAGGGCATGGAGGAAGGTAGAATCGCCACTGAGTAGTATCCAATCTGTCTGGGTGGGGCTGATGAAAGGAGATGAGGATCAGTACAATAGTGAATAATTGTGGTACAATAGTGAATAATTGATATCAGGAATGACTATGAAGGTTGGAAATGTAAAGGTAGATGTTTTGTAGCAAAAGGAGGGGAGTGATTGACTTTGGAGTCCAGGACCAGAGGTCCCTGGGACTATCAAGAGAAAAGAGCAGAGTGTGGGACCCTACCCAGAGAAACAGTGATGCTGGAGATGAAGGCAGAGATGATGACATGGAGAGATGGAGTGGCTGGGGACTCTCGACCCAGAGAGGGAGAGGGGCTGTGTGCTGACAACCGGGGCAGGGGCGGGCAGGCTTGCAGGGTTACCCTTTGGTTGGTTGATGATGCATGGAGGGTATTGTAACCATGACAATGAAATGATATATGATAGGATAAATGTAAAACTAATATTCTCCTATGTAAATGATCACATAATTCACAATAAAACATTTTAAAAAAAAGTATCATGAACTGCTAGAAGAATAAACAAATCTGTGTTGGAAGAAGCACCGTCACAATGCTCCTTAGCAGCCAGGATGATGAGACTTTAACTCTGTATTTCCAAACCTATCAGAAGGCACCTAACAACAGCAACAATAGAAGAATCCCTGGGATCCTAGTGGCACTATATGACTGCTAAACAAAAGTACTAGCAGGTCCTGGAAAACTCTATATATACACATTTTGGACATATTATCAGGAAGACTAGTCCCTGGAGAAAGACATCATGCTTCTCAAAGTGGAGGGTCAGGACAAAAAGGAAAACCCCTAGCAAGATTGACAGGCCAGTGGCAGTAACAATGGGCTCAAGCGTAACAACAGTTGTGGGGATGGTGCAGGACCAAGCAGTGTTTTGTTCTGCTGTACATAGGGTCAATTATGAGTTGGACCCAACTCAATGGTACCTAACATCAAAAATATATAGGGTCGCTATGAGTCAGAACTCACTCAAGGGCACTTAAAAACAGCAAGAAGAACACACAGAAGTCCCCAGTTGGTGCAAACATTTAAGCATTCAATTACTAGTCAAAAGATTTGTGGTTTGAATATACCAAGGAACATCTGAAGATAGTACTGGAAAGAGTGGTTTCTCTCTTTATTACAAGATAAATTTAATAATAAAAGGAAGTTTGAGACCAATAACCATTAACCAGTGCTTCAAAGACAAGCCTTTATTTCCCTGAATTATGTGTGTTTCCAAATTAAAAAGACAATATGCTGTCCTGTTGTGAATCTTTTCATAGGTGCTGATTCAGAAACAGCTCTAAAGTTGATTCAAGTTTCTTTGAAGGATAAGAGTATAGTAACTTTATAGGCAATATATTGTCATTTGTCTTGTATCCCTTCAAACTCTCATCTTCACAGCGATTTATGAGAAGGTTAGATCGTACACACTCCAGAGTAGAATTTCTCTGAGATGATAGTCTAATCAAGGATTTAAGATCCATTGTACACCAAGTGGTTTATCAACTTTTGAAGGGAATTTATAGTAAGTCTAACAAATCTCCTGTGTTGAAGCACACCCATGCTCCTTTCCTAAAATTAAACATATCTAAAGGAGCTCTGGTAGCGTAGTGGTTACAAATCGGGCTGCGAATCTTAAGGTCAGCGGTTCGAAACTACCAGCTGCTCCACGGGAGAAAGATGAGGCATTCTACTCCCGTAAAGATTTACACCCTCGGAAACCCTGTACAGGGTCGCTATGGGTCGGAACCGACTCGACAGCACATAACAACAACAACAACAAACTTCATTTTTAGAAAATCAAGAGACATTTTATTTTAAATACACATTGGCGTTTCAGAGATTAGAACTAAGTCTACCTGCTGTTGTGTTAGTTGCCTTCAAGTCAATTCGGAGTCATGGTGATGCTCCATATGTGAATAGAATTACTCCATTAGAGTATCACGCCTTTCAGAAGTAGATCTCCAGGTCTGTCTTTTGAGACAGGCAGCTCTGGTGTTGGTGGTAGGATTTAAACTTCCAGTCTTTCAGGTAGCATGCCAGAGCTTTCTGCCACCCAAGTACTCCTTTAGTCACACTTTTTGTTGTTAAGAGTCATCAAGTTCCAACACATAGCAACCCAGTATAGGGTTTCTGAAGAGTGGCTGGTGAGTTTGAATCACTGAACCTGCACAGTTCTTGTGGTTCAGTGCTTACCATACAGCACCACACCAGGACTCCTTAGCCACACTAAGACTAAGGAAACAAACACTCAAAAATTTAGGGTGGTAGGCTAATTTGTAAAATATTAATTAGATATCTTACAAATATTTATTTAAGATTTATTTAGAGAAGCTGTGAGCTGCATGGCCGCAGGGTGGGAAAGGTGAATATCAGTGAGGAAACCTCAGTTAAGCTCAGAACAGCAGCTCTCCTTTAAAATTGGACCAACCCTCAGTGGGAGGCAACTTAATGGCCATCTGTTTTTACTCAAAATACTCCTTAGGGGAAGGAGGAATCTCACCTCTCACTCCATGCAGCTCATCAAAGTATTTCCTTCCAACCACAGACAAGTATACTCTTTGAGAAGAAGGCTGGTAAATATTATTTTTTTCTTCATCTTGTTAAATATCCTGGGATGGTTTATAAACCTGATGTTTTAGCATTCCTTATAGACACATCCACAAGGTTATGCTCTTGATCTTAGAGAAGATCTACTGAAGGTTTCTGCAAAATCGAAAACATTGAATCCTGATCCTATTCTTCAAAATAAGAACCTTTAGATAGATAAGAAAATTGGATTTCACAAATTAAGGCACTAAAGCTTAGATCACATAACTCCTAAATTTTAAAGTCTGGACTCAAACTATGGCTTCAAAGAGCATGAGCTGTCTATGGCTTTTCCCAGCACACCACAGTATTTGTCTCTAATTCTAAAATTTACGAAATTAAGCCACTGAAAAAAAATGAACAGCAGGAGATTTGGACAGTGTGGACAGAAGAACATATTTTGCTTTACTCTTATTTGTTTTTTCTCTAACAGAAGCAAGGTAAGTATTTTGAAGAGAATGAAGAAAGAAGGGGGATGAGAGGAGACAAATTAAAATAAGAATATTTTAATCAAATCTTTGTATCCCCCAGAGACTTACCTATTCAAATTAATGACTATTCTAGAATCCCTCCCTTACTGCCCAAGGATGAATTAATTGTTCCTTTTCTCTCTTCTAGAGACTAGATCAGTGCTTTTTCAACTTCATTGTGCATCTGAATCATCTGGTTGTTGTTAAGTGTCATTGAGTTGGTTCCAACTCATAGCGAATTTGTATAGGGTTTCTGAGGAGAGACTGGTGAGTTTGAACCACTGACCTTGTGGTTCGGTGCTTATCTAACAGTGCCACACCAGGACTCACCAGAATCATCTGGGGGACTTGATATAGACAGATTGCTGGTTTCATTTAATATTCAGAAAGGCTTGCAGGGAAGGGGCTAAAGGATTAATCAGGTCAGATAGTCACTACCTAAGATTTAGCCACACAGTAAGCAGCTTAACTGCTGGTTCACCCTTGGCTCAGATATAGTTTCTGACCAACATTTTATGGCTAAGATGGTGGACAAGCATGTTACCAAGTAGCAAGCTATGATGAATAAGGATCATTCTGTATTCGTCACTTTTCTCACAAGGTTATCTTGGGACCAGCAGTAATAGAAGACATCATCTACCCTAGAACTATTGATCTATTTTGTTCTCTTTAGTGAAATGCCAGCATTTTGTCCCCTGCAACTAAAGTCACTGGTCACATAAACAGTTTTATTGATTTGATCTCCAAAAGTTTCAACTGATTGACTCTTAGGAAAGAATTATTAAGGGTTTAGAATTCTAACATCTTAGAACTTGGGTCACCTAGTTCTAAGAAACAGTATCAAATTGAAGAATTATTTCATGTTGCAAATAATTAAAAGTGACAGTAAACAAAGGGTAAGTTGTACAGTTATTTTTGAGATAATATCATATGTGCAAGAAAACAGTTCTTTTCAACTACTGAGAAAAGCCTGTATAAAAAATAATTCAAGATTGTCTTCTTCTGTGTAGAATAAATGTGCCTAAGAACAAAAAAGCAATTTATTTATTTGAAGAGATAAATATGGAAAGAAGCTTATTAACAAGGGACTCTTCTACAGTGCTGTGTCTACCAGGGTCATATGAAAACTATACTACATAGCTGGACACAACCAACCATAGAAAGCCACTTGATCTTAGTTCATTGTAGTCTATTCTGAGATTCCTTGAAGCTCCTTTTTTCCTTCTTAGTTTAGAAAGTTATAGAAAAAAGTTGTGTTACGTCTCTTTAAAGGATAACTTTTCTGGAAAAATACAGGAACAAACAAAAGTATGCCTCTATCTCTACCCCTCACCCATTTGAAGATACTCATTTTTAGCATTTATTAAAGCAAACATTCTCTCAAAAGCTGTCTTCAACATGTTTCAAATTATGTAGCATGTTTAAGACATTACCTACTTTGTTCACATGAATAAATATGCATCTCTTACATGATCTGTTCAGTATCTGGTACCTAATGAATGTTAAACATCCTGGCCTCTGTTTCTTCCCATTGAGTCAAAAAGGATGCTTGTCATTTGCCCTCACAAACATGAATTAGAAAAGAGCCTTAACAGCTCCATTCTCAGCAGTTGTTTTTTGGCAGATTTCTTTTGATCTGAACCAGAGTCCCTTACAGGCAGTCGCTTCAAATACCTATAGATTGTTATAACTTTACAGGGTATAGTAACCTCTTTTATGAAATCCCTCATATACTAGGCAAAGCTGAACAGGCAGACTTGTGTAGTTACTTAATTTGTCAATGCCTTACTAAGTATGTCCCAAGATTGTATACTTGCTTCAATATTTGTTTAGTTTTCTTTTGTTGTTGTTGTTGTTAAGTACCGTGGAGTCGGTTCCAACTCATAGTGACCCTGCACAGGGTTTCTGAGGCTACAAATCTTTACCGGAACAGAAAGCCTCATCTTTCTCCTGTGAAATAGCTGGTAGTTTCAAACTGCCAACCTTGAGGTTAGCAACCCAATTCGTAAACACTACGCTACCAGAGTGCCTTTCTTTATATACTGTTAAACACAGTGCTACACTTAATTAATACTTCCTCATGATCAGAATCAACCTGATAACTTACATTTTTTTTCAAACAGTAATGATGTCACCATAGAGATTTGTGAATATACATATGTATTCATTTACTTATTTGGGATAAAAAGATACACTCAAAACATTACAGTACTTCAATAATTTCTGCATCTACAAATCAGTTACATTGATTACATTCTTCAAGTTGGGCCACTTTTCTCAACAATCTTTTCCAAACAAATTTAGCATCATTAACACAAACTCACTGCATTCTTAAGCATCTCATCTATCCTGTAGAGTTGCCAATAGCTCATCTTTTTTAGATAAATTCTTCTTTTCTCCATTCCTGCAAACTCCTCTCCATATCATGCTGGAACTCAGAACCTCACTGCAGAGTTGTTGTTAAGTGCTCTGGAATCTATTTCAACTTAGAGTGACCCTGTAAAGGGATTATGAGGCAAGAAATCTGTTGTAGGAGCAGAAAGTTTCATCTTTCTTCCAAGAAGTGTCCTGATGGGTTTGAACCACTGATTTTCTGGTTTATAGTCCAGTGTTCATCCTGTGGAGCAGAGTAGGTGTGGACAAAGATGAAGTCTATGATTACCAAGGTAATTAGAGTTTCAACCCAGTCTCATATTGAGTCATAAAATTGCTGCAATAGCTTTGGCATTTCTCATGTGGTAGAAAACAAATTCTTTTCTCACCTTCATATAGTGCCAAAAATATTTTTTCACTACAAATGCTTATTGTACTAGTTACGGTTTAAAGTGAATCATACTTGCTTCTAAATTTATTTGATAAATAAAATCTTTTATTT
>NW_006408545.1:415026-421146 GCF_000296735.1 Chrysochloris asiatica
TAAGTAAGAGAAAGCAGGAACTTGAACTCAGACTTCTAACTATCAAGACTTCTAGTCTGCCATGTAGAACCTCAAGCAGCCCATAGTGCCACTACTGCTTCACATGTTAAGAACTTAAAAGAAAAGACAATACTTACAATTATATGAAAAAAGATTCAAAGTTATAATCATTAGATGGAATTGTTCTACACTCAGTTAACCCCACCCCCAAGCAATCAGTGGCTAGTTAAAAGCTTGTATTGTTAAGTGTTCTGAGTCATTCTGATTCATAGTAACCTTTTGTAGAGTTTCTGAGAAGTGACCAGTGGGTTTGAACAGTAGACCTTGAGGTTTACAGTCCCTTGCTTATCCTATAGTGTCACACCAGGGCTTCCATTATATGTTGTTGTTGTTAAGAGTTGACAAGTCTATTCCAACTCATAATGACCCTGTATAGGGTTTCCAAGGAGCTGCTAATGAGTTTGAACTGCCGACCTGTGGTACAAACTGACCTTGTGGTCCACTGCTTTATCCCACAGCACCACACCAGGTCTCACATTTCTCTAGCTTCACATTTTGGCATTTTTGTTTAATAAGTGTGTCTGTGATTTGTCACAATACTTTTTGACTTGTCCTCATACTGTGCTGTCTACACCAACCTAGATTTCATTGCACCCACTTTTCTTATCCACACCCCCATTTACTTATCCCCTTTCCTTGATTCCCTCATTAGTCTATTCATTCAGGCATTCCCTATTCACTTTCAATGTTGACTGCCCTTTATCGTTTTCTCTTATCACAAAATGGACTTCTGTACATTCATATATTAATTTTCATATGTATTAGTGACTGGATGAACATCAGTGTAAACTGTGTTTGAGAGAGTATAGCAAGGGATTTTTTGTTGTTGTTGTCAAAAAGCAAGCTTCAGAGTTGATGGCTCCACTGATCTAGATGATGGGAGAGGACTCCTTTTGTGTTTTCTAAGAGGAATGCAAATAATGATAGAGTGGCAAATAAAGGAAAAATGGAGTCACAGGCAGGAGCAAAATTCTGACTAAGGGAGACCTTAACAGCTCGAAAAGCAGAAAAGGATGAAAATGAATTTAGATTTTCTGTGAGCAATAATCTGTGCATTTTCAATGTCATCATTCATTTGCAGCATGACTTGACTCTTAATTTTCTCCAGTGTTTGCTTCCGTCATTTTATTTAAAAGAGAATCTTCCAAACAATGGCTGATACTTATGCACACACTTTCTGCATACATTGGACTTCCCTTACACTACCTTCAACCTTAGTTTAAGAAACCTACCTTTCCAAGAGATACAAACAGAGCGGCAATCACTTCCTTCCCTGGCATAGGTGGGTTTTTGTTTTATCAAATTATTCCTTATATTTTTAGATAAATTTTTGTTGACACAGTACATATCAAATTCAATTAAAACTGAAAAAGAGAATAACCGTCACATTTTACTATTCTGACTCATAACAACCCTGCTTAGGGTTTCGGAGGAGCAGCTAGTGGGCTTGGACTGCTGACCTTGTAGTTCAAAGTCCAGGTTTATCCTAAAGCACCATACCAAGAGTCTTTTCAGCCTTTGGTTGGTGGTGGTTATGTGCCATGGAGTCGGTTCAGACTCATAGCGACCCTGTACAGGGTTTCCGAGGCTGTGAATCTTTACAGAAGCAGAAAACGTAATCTTTCTCCTGCGGAACAGCTGGTAGTTTCAAACTGCTGACCCTGAGAATAACAGCCCAATTTGTAACCACTACGTTACAAAAAAAAAGTCATCGTCTAACCATCCTGACTTCATATTTTCCCTTAACAAAATGGTAGTAGAACAACTCCCTTGCCAGATTATGAGGATTTAAGGTTAATTGACTAACACTGTGTCAGGCACAAGCTGTGCTTTAATAGAAAACAACTAATACTTTTCAAAATGCTTCTCAGTCAACACCTATTTTTTTTAAAATTTACTTAACCCTTTTCCTCATTGCCCAACAGAATTGATGACTGTAATCTCCACCTTCTCTTTGCGCTTTGTGTTACTTCAGTTATCAGTATTGCATTAATCAGTATCGTTGTTGTTGTTGTTGGGCGTCAGTCAGTGGAGTCTGACTCACAGCAATCCCATGTGACAGAGCAGAACTGCCCCCACAGAACTATGTTGACTGTATTCTTTACAGAAGAAGATTGCTGATCTCCTACTATTCAGTATTATTACATTGCAATATTTTTTATTATATGACTGGTTCCCTTTTCTAAGACTATGAACTTTGCAAAGCAGGTCACATATTGTTATCATGATATTTCCAATAACTAATGCTTTGTGTGTCTAGAATATTTGTTGTTGTTGTTGTTAAGTGGTCTCAAGTTGCTTCTAATTCATAGTGACCCTGTATGCCAACCTTGCGGTTCGCAGTCCAGTGTGATCCTATAGCATCATATCAGAAGTCTAGAACATATTATATGCTTAATTAAATAACATTTGGTGAACTGACCTGATCTCTCAAAATGTGAAAACATTATAGCAACACTTGCCAACTTTGTCTTTGCTTTATGTTCTCTTTTGGAAACAAAAGATTTTTGACATTTCAAATATCCCCAAATAAAAGCCATCTCCAATTCCTGGTGTTGAACACACTTAAATGAATAAACCCCTCTGCAGTTTATGAGTTCTCTAAGAGGGTCAACTCTTTTGATGGAGTTTAAACATCCACCTCTAAAGAATAAGTTTAAAATTTCAAACTGAACCTCACTCTTTGATCCTGAAATCAATTTCTGATGGAAAAAATGCAGCTCTGGTTTTGAATGGGGAAAACTATAATATTGAAATGACTTTTTTGGACATTAAACAGCTGTTTTTTAAAATCCCACAATTTCATTGTAAGTGAATAGACACATGTGGATTAAATTTTCTCTAAATACACAAGGTTTGAACAGTTCAGGGAATCTGGTTTGGGTTTTATTGACTGAAAAGCATTTGCAACCTAATGCCTGTCCACTTGCTCTACATCTCTTCCTGTGAATTTCTTTCTTGAACATGACTTCACCCTCATGACCTTAGCACATAGAAGAGTGATCTCAGGAATGTGAAAGAGGCTGAAAATCAGCCTTGAGTGAAGTTGTTGCTGAAATTTAATGAGCCCTGAATCATACACCATGCACAATTCCTGAAAGTCTCTTTCTGAGAGCCTAATGCTGCCAAAAAAAAAAATAATTATTATTATAATTAAGCTTTTTTCAAATTACTTGAAAATTTCCTTTATAACACTATAATACTTTACTCTGAAATTTTAATTACTTCTTGACTAATGAAGTATTTGATTCTTTATTTTTGAGGGTCGCTATTGGACTTCTGGTGTGGCGCTCCCGGTTAATGCAGTAAACTGCAACGTCAGTTTGGGATGTTAAGGCCGGCAGTTCCAACTCACCAGCTGCTCCTTGGAAACCCTGTACAGGGTCGTTATGAGTCTGATCCTGACTCGATGGCACTTGCAACAACACAACAACACTTCAGTTTATTAGAAAAATCCTTTGCAGTTGTTTTGTTTTTGTTACACACACACACACACACACACATGGCATTTTCTAGGAGTACAAAAATAAATTAAATTATGTTGTTAAATCCTAGAAAAACTAGTGAAGGTGTGTTAAAATTGTCTTCTCTGAAATGGCCATATAACAATAAGAACTGTGAATGCTGATTTTGAAAAACAGAATGTTCACCTGGTGGAGGTAAGATTTCTACCACAGACATTTAGTGTACACTTGCTCTCTTTGTTATTTACATCTTTAAATTGAGCATCTCTAGGAAGCTAGAGATTTTTACATTTTAAATGCAAGTGTTTGGGGAGGTTTGTCAGTTGCACTTCTTTTCAAGACTCAGAAATTAATAAAAGTGAAGACTTCATTTTGTAGCAGACTAAGTCAACTATGAATGGGGAAAAGGTCACATTGGGTAACATAACTGGCAGATCTGAAGGGTCCCGGGGTATACATAGCTGTGCAAGCTTACCACTAGACCATTGTGGTCTGTTCTCTGCACAGACATCTGTGGTTAGCTGAGTCAATAATTGAAGCTCCCAAAAGCTTCTTCCCCAACAAAAATAATGTGGCCTTTAATAAAATGGTACAGATATTGCAGTGTAGAGAACGAGATAGGACAAGGAGATCAGTGGAAGGATATCGTTAGGTTAACCAATGTCATCAATAGCAGTATTTACAGTGTAGTGGGTTGTGCGTTAGACTGCTAACCACAAAGTTAGTCATTTGAATCCACCAGCTGTTCCATGGCAGAAAGAGAAGGCTTTCTGTTCTTGTCAAGATTTACCACCTTGAAAACCCTACATATGGTAGCTATGAGTCAGAATTGACTTGAGGGCATGAGTTTGGGTTTATTATGTACAAAACAGTACAAGGGTAAGTAAAAAGGTATTGCTACTAGGGTTCTTGTTCATATGCTCATAGATTTATCTCAAACAAAACTTTTTAAAACATGTCTCTGTAATCAGTGGATAGCTGCAGACAAGTTCTGTCTGTAAAATACTTGTCTTAGTCTCATTAGGGTTCCTTCAAATAAAAATTTTCACTTAATCCAGTAACTTCTGAGGGGATCTTTAGGACCAGTTAAAAATTTAAGACAGAGAGGTCAACTCAAAAAGTTATGAGGACTTTCTTTTTGGGGGGAGGGGAGGTGTTGTGGTTGGGGGGAGGGTACCAAACGGTTAATCTTGATAGATTTTCTCAAAGGACTCAGGACTATCACACATACTTATTAGGAAGAAATTTTAAGAAAATTGAAAACTGAATTGGTAAGAAAAAGGCCAAGTATACCTGCTCATTATTCAAAGGTAGCAAGAACTGTTTTACATGTTTTGTTGGGTAAACTTACGTCATCGTCCCTACAGCTCAAATCTTGTCTCTTCAGACTTCTTTGTTTCCAAAGCTCAAAGAACACTGAAAAGGAACACAATTTGATTTAGGGTCTCTTGAAGATGCCAAAACTGCTATTTTGACATGGTATAAATTGAAGAGCACAGAATTCTTCTGGGAAGGGTTAGAGAGATGGAAAATAATGCCTTCAGAAGTTTATAGACCTAAATGGATGGAAGATATGTCAAAAAACAGTAACTTCATATTTAATATTTTTGTTTAGTAAAGGTTCTGTGATTTTGTATCAATACTTTTTTTTTAAGTTTTTATTGTGAATTGAGTGAAAGTTTACTGGGCAGATCATCAGTTTTACATTCAACAAATCATATACTTTGTTTCAGTACAATGATTATAATCCCCTCCATGTACCATCAGTTAACAGTATTTTTTGCTATTCATTTTAGCTCTTTTTTTTTTTTCTAAACGCTCAGGCATATATAATAATTTAAACGACCAAAGGGCACATTCTGCAAGCCTGCCTCTGGGCCACCGGCTTTTAGTCCCTCTCTTTCCATGAATCTAGAGTCCTCAGCTGTTACCTCTCTCCATGTCCCCATTTCTGCCTCCTCTCTGGTGTCTTTGCTTATCTGGATAGGGTCCTGCATTCTGCTTGTGCTCTTTTCCCTTGATGGTCCTAGGGTCCTCTGTTTCTGGACTGAAAGATTAATCACTCCCCTGTTTTTGTTACAAAACTTCTACCTTTACAATTGTGATGGTTGCAACTAGTCATGATAACAATTACTCACTATTGAATTACAAGAATCTTATCCCCATCTCTTTTTACCAAACCCATCTAGACAAAATGGAAACTATTCAGTGGGGACTCTATCATCCCACACACACTCTTAAACTAAACTTCCTCTTGAAAACTTGTAAGCCAATCACTTATTTATTTATTTATTTATTTATTTATTTATTTATTTATTTATTTATTTATTTATTTATTTATTTTTATATCTTCCCCTAGTTGAGTTCTGACTATCAAGTCATCGAGGCTAGGTCAAATGGGTATTAGCTGCAAGTGTGGGTGTTCTTGTGCATCTCCCCTCACTTCATATCAGCTGGATGCTTCACTCTCAGCTCTAGTCCTCTGTGGCTATGTCCTTGTCCATGGGCTTAGGTGTCCCCAGGTCTCACCATACTTTGGACCAACCAGTCCTTCCTCTTCTCTCATCTCCAGGTTAATGGGAATCTATGGAACGTG
>NW_006408545.1:421246-421881 GCF_000296735.1 Chrysochloris asiatica
GGTAGCATAGTGGTTACAAATTGCGCTGTTAATCTCAGGGTAAGCAGTTTGAAACTACCAGCTGTTCCACTGGAAAAAGATGAGGGTTTCTGCTCCTTTAAAGATTTACAGCATCAGAAACCCTATGCAGGGTCTCTATTAGTGTGAACCGACTCCACGGAACATAACAACAACAAAAACAAGTGGAACCTAAAAATAGATTTCTTTCATAGTTAATAATTTTCTGGACACTTCCTTCTCCCTGTCCTCAGTAAACATAAGGACATGTTCCTAAGATTCATTTACTAGAGTCCAAAGGTTGACGCTTACTATCACAAAAGAGCCAGTTTTTCTAAGAATGAATTTCACATTCATGTGGGTACATAAGGAAAGAACAGTGTTAGCACTTAGGGGATATTTTTGAAGAAAAAGAAATATTTTTTCTTCAGAAACCAGAGCATAGGAAGGCATAGTATTTGTGACGATCATAAATTACTTCCTAGCAAGAAGCCACTTGCTCTTCTTGTACTTGTGTTCTGTTTTAATTTACCTCTAGCAAAAAAAAAAAAAAAAGTAAATTCAAGGCCTGTTGAGTCACTTCATAATATTCTCTCATATCCTGGTATTGATCATCTTACATATAATAATCAATCCAA
>NW_006408545.1:421981-427393 GCF_000296735.1 Chrysochloris asiatica
AAACAACTTGCTTATTTATTCTTATAGTAGTCAATCACACTGCCATTTTTGTTTTGGGTTTTTCCTGCTGACATTTCATTGAAGATGTATCTTCTGTCACCCTAGCTGTTCCAGGATGGTATGCTTATCCTTTCTAGAGTGAATGTTCCACCTCAGAATGTTCTGTATGGGGCTTAGGATTCCGCCTAAGGTCCTATACACTGCAAAGGCTCTCCAAGAGGCCTATTTCACTGGGCAAGTTCTAAAGCCCCTTTTAGGTATTCCAATCAGTCACAGGCTGAAGATGGGCTTACCAGTTTTCTATAATCATATTTCTTGATATTTTCTATCCTGCTCAAGTATGTATTTTATAATAATAATAGGCTAGGGAAATCAATATTCCTAAGACAGTCAAGTTTCTTAGTATTATTTCCTCTCTTCAGCATATGCCTCAATCCCCGTATCACAGAGCCCTGTTGTTCCAAGGTTGAACATGCCTCACCATTTACCTGTGTCCCATTTAGCCCAAACCTGTCTCAGTGTTCCTCTATCTACCCTATTCTTCCACTCCCTCACCCTTCTTGTATATTGCCCTCACCAACACCCAAATTATGATGTGTTTGCCTGCTACCCTGTGCTCTACTGTCACCACCCTCCACCTCTCCCAAATGCCCCCACACTACCCCCACTGGTAACTAACAAAGAATTTCCTTTCCCCCTTTTAGTATGAATATCTTTCTTAAGATTTTACAATAATGGTCTTATGTAATATTTGTCCTTTTGTGACTAATTTAATACAGCACAATGTTCTCAAGGTTCATCCATGTTATGTGGTGGCTTACAGCTTCCTTGTTATTCTTCAGGGTAGCATAATATTCCATTGTATGCAGAACTAAAGTTTGTTTATCCATTCTCCCATTGATGGGCATCTCCTTTTTGCTGTTGTGAACAGTGTTGAGATGAACATTGGTGTGCATATATCTATTTGCGTTCTCATTCGTATATTTTTTGTGGATGTATACCAAGTAGAGGGATTGCTGGATTGTATGATATTTCTATTTCCAACTTTCTGAGGAAGCACCATACTGTTTTCCAGAGTGGTTGGACCATTTTGCATTCCCACCAGCAATGTAGCACTCCTGGTCTCTCCACATCCTCGCCAGCATTTATTGTCCTCTGCGTCTCTTAACTTTGCTCTTACTGCTGGTGTGAGATGATATCTCATTGTTGTTTTGATTTGCATCTCTCTTGGCGCTGTGGGTTAATGCGCCAGACAGCAAAGCCCTTTGAACTGCAAGATCGATCGGTATTTCAAGCTCACCAGCTGATCCTCAGAAACCCTATACAGCGTCACTATGGGTTGGAATCGACTCAACAGCACTTAACAAGAGCAACAACGTTGGCTAATGATCGTGAACATTTCTTCATATGTTTGTTGGCTGCCCAAATGTCTTCTTTGGTGAAGTACCTATTCATGTTCTGAGCCCATTTTTTAATTGAGTTACTTGTTTTTTCTTGTGGAGGTGTTGCAGTTTCCTACAGATTTTAGAAATTAGTTTCTGTCTGATATGTCATTGCAAAAGATTTTTTCCAATTCTGTAGGCTCCCTTCTTACTCTTTTTATGAAAGCCTTTGATGTACATAAGTTTCTAATTTTTAGAATGTCCCAATCATCTGTTTTGTCTTTTATTTGCATAATTTTCACAATGTTTGATAGTCTGTGTTTGCCCTGAATTAAAGCTCTTAAATTTGTCCCTAATTTTTTCATTGATGACCTTTATAATTCTGGGATTCACATTTAGGTCTTTAATCCACGCTGGCTTGGTTTTGTATATGGTGTGAGGTAAAGGTCTTGTTTCAATCTTTTGCATATCAATTTCCAGTTCTGCCAGCACCATCTATAGAAGAGACTACATCTTCCCCACTCAGTGTACTTTGGCCCTTTGTTAAAGATCAGTTGGCTGTAAGTGGATGGGTTAATTTCTGGATTCTCAATTCTATTCCATTGATCTATGTATGTCTCATTGTACCAGTACCAAAATGTTTTGACCACTGTAGCCACATAGTAAATTTTGAAATCAGGGAGGGAGAGGCTTCAAACATTTTTTCTTCTTCTTAAGCAATGCTTTGCTTATCCTGGTTCCCTTTCCTTTCCATATAAAGTTTGTAATTGTTTTTTCCATCTCTCTCAAGAATGTCATTGGAATCTGGATTGGGATTGCATTATATGTGTAGATTGCTTTGGGTAGTGTTGACATTTTCACAATGCTAAGACTTCCTATCTAGGAGCATGGTATATGCTTCCATTTTTCTAAGTCTGATTTGGTTTCTTATAGTAGTGTTGTGTAGTTTTCTTTGTCTAGGTCCTTTGTTTCTCTGGTAGCATTTATTCCTAAATATTTTATTCTTTTGGTGGCTATTGTAAATTATATTACTTTCCTAATTTTTTAAACATTGTAATTTTTAAATTTGACATTTAAATGACAATTTGCTTTAAAATTGTCGTTATTAGTATAGAGGAAACCAACTGATTTTTGTATGTTGATCTTGTACCCTGCTACTTTGCTGAATCTTCCAATGAATTCCAGTAGTTTTTATTTGCTGAGTATTTCAGGTTTTCTATGTGTAGAATCATATCATCTGCAATAGAGAGAGTTTAACTTCCTCTTTACCAATTTAAATGCCTTTAATTTCCCTATCTTGCTGTATAGTTCTGGCTAAGACTTCCAGCACAATATTGAATAGGAGTGGTGATAAAGGGCATCCTTGACTAGTACCTGTTCTCAAAGGGAAGACTTTCAGTTTCTCTCTGTTGAGAGTGATGTTGGCTGTTGGTTTTGTATACATGCTCTTAATTATGTTGAGGAATTTCCCTTCAATTCCTACTTTGTTGAGTGTTTTTATCAGGAATGGATGTTGGATTTTGTCAAATGCCTTTTCTGTATCAATCGATATGATTATGTGGTTCTTTTCCTTTTTCTTATTTATATGGTGGATTACATTGATTACTTTTCTAATGTTGAACCATCCTTACATCCCTGATATGAATCCCATTTGGTCATGATGTAATATTTTTTTGATGTGCTGCAGGATTCTGTTGGCTAGGATTTTGTTGAGCATTTTTGCATCTATGTTCATGAGGGATATTGGTCTATATTTTTCCTTCTTAGTGTTATACTTCCCTTGTTTTGGTATGAGGCTTATGCTTGCTTCATGGAATGTATTAGGGAGTTTTCCATTGTATTCTATATTCTGGAATAATTTGAGTAGAATTGGTGACAGCTCTTCCCTGAATGTTTGGTAGAACTCACCAGTGAAATCATCTGGGCCTGAACTTTTTTTGGTTGGGAGATTTTGATGACCTGGTCAATTTTTTTCTTTGTTATAGGTCTGTTAAAGTTTAGGTAGGTTGTGCTTTTCTAAAAATGTATCCATCTCCTCTAGGTTTTCAAATTTATTGGAATACAACTCTTCATAATATTCTGTTATTGTCCTTTTTATTTCTATTGGTTCTGTTGTGATATCACCCATGTGGCTTCTTACACATGTCATTTGTGTCTTCTCCCTCTTTTCTTTTGTTAGGTTGTATCAATACTTTTTTATTTAGACTGGCATGCTAGAGTCTTTGGGAAAAGTTTTTCAGATGTAACCTTCCCTGTACAGAATTTAAAATTTAGTTAAGGAGATAGTATATAGTGTGTCTCTATCTTAATTCATTTCCCTATGAGTTGTCATTCTCACAAATACAGTACACAAATAAACAAATAAAGAAAGCATATAAAGCCCCAACTAATGAAGAAATTAGATGAAGGTGACACAAATAATAACCATTCCATGATTGCATATAATAGACAAAGATGTTTGTGTCATATCTTTGTTTTTATTTATCACAGAGTCAGCATTGACGGGAAACAAAAGACATGAGGATGACAGAGAAGAGCAGGAAGAATATTCCCAGCATTATTCATTTTTGCTGAAGCTCATGTTATGGTGATGAGAGTTTAACCAAGGTAATGACCATGAGGATAAGCACAAAAAAACATAAATTTTAAATTTTTATTTGGGAGTTAGACTACATTTGTTATAACTTTATTTACCCTTCCCTGATACAATTTTCCCCAACACCATCTACAGAAATGCTTCTTAATTGCTAAGGATCAGATTTCTTTCTTTCTCAATATATTATGGACCAATACTTTTGTAAAATAAAGTGGTATAAATATAAAACATAAAATAAATACTCTCAAAATAATGTTCCATTGTTTTATTATTAAATTTATCAGATAGATTATTACATTTTGATAAATATAAGAACAAACTTGACATGAAAAAAAAGCTAAAGAAAATTAAAACTTTAAATATTAATTAAACTAATAACATTTCATTATTACACAAGGCAATAGTATAAACAATTGCTACATCACTTAGAACTTTTTATCTGCAATCATAACTAAGCAAAAAATTATGAGTGAAAAAGTGCTTTCCAACAACAAAAGCCCATTGATCCACTTTAAGCAAAGAGTTTGTCCAATAATATTTTTAAATTATAGTGTGACAAATAAGCTTTCTTTTCAATTATTAATTTATCTAATATAGATTGAAATTTATATTCACAGAGGATATTACATATTTAAATTACTTCTATATTTTGTTTCAAGAATAACTGAATTATTCAACAATGAATAATTGATAATTGAGACAACAGTATTTTAGAGGTATACTTTTCAGAATGCAAAAGAACATTCAGTGTTCACAGAAATATTTATTCTAATCCAAAATTAAGCAAGGAACATTGTATTTTAAAAATTTATCTTCAATATTCCACCAATAACACATTCTAGTAATTTATCCTGGTATGGTGCTATAGGATAAGCACTGAACTGCTAAACACAAGGGCAACTGTTCAAACCAACCAGTTGCTCCTCGGAAACCATATATATGGTCTCTATGAGTTGGAACCAACTTGACAACACTTAACAAAAACAACACTATGTTGTTGTTGTTGTTATATGCCATGGAGTTGGTTCCAACTCATAGTGACCCTGTATAGGGTTTCCAAGGCTATAAATCTTCATGGGAGCAGAAAGGCTTATCTTTGTGCCGTGGAACAGCTGGTAGTTTTGAACAGCTGACCTTAAGATTCACAGCCCGATTCGTAACCACTACGCTACCAAAGTTCCTTAACAACACTATTGTTGTTGTTGTTGTTGTTGTTAGGTGCCATTGAGTCAGAACCAACTCATAGCGACCCTTTGCATAGCAGAACAAAACAATATCCGATCCTGGGCCACCCTCACTAGACTGCTGCCACAATTGAGTCCATCAATGCTGCCACCTGCCCAATCCATCTCATTAGGGGTCTTCCTCTTTTCTCTGACCCTCCATCTTACCAAGCATGATATCCTTCTCTAGCAACTGTTCCCTCCTGACAAT
>NW_006408545.1:427573-433900 GCF_000296735.1 Chrysochloris asiatica
GTTATTGAAAATACCATGGCTTGGGTCAGGCTCACCTTAGTCCTCAAGCTGACATCTTTGCTCTTCAACACTTTAAAAAGTTCCTGTACAGCAGATTTGCCTAATGCAATATGTCATCTGATCTCCTGACTGCTGCGTCCGTGAGTGTTGATAGTTGATCCAAGAAGAACGAAGTCCTTGACAACTTCAATCTTTTCTCCATTGATAAGAATGTTGTTTATTGGTCCAGCGGTGAGGATTTTTATTTTCTTGACATTGAAATGTAATCCATATCGAAGGCTGTGCTGTTTGATCTTCATCAGTAAAGTAAAACAACAACAACAACAACAAAAAAAACTCTAACAACACTACAGTTAAATTGAAATTGTCTTTTAATGAAAGAAATGGTTTATGTATTTGTTATACATTGAGCTTACAATTGACAGACTAATCTTAAAATATCACAAATTACAACATTGTCCTATTGAACATATTCTTAAACAGCTCATTCTATGTGTGAGTTTGATAATCTTGTTTAATAAGATTCACTAATAACACATTTGAATATTGTGGCCATATCAAATTACTAAAAAAGCTTTAAAACATTCCCAAATTCTGCAGGTTTTTTCATTGCAAAGAATTTTTCAGATTGCTCCATTCCATGGATCACACTAGGAGTATCCCTGGTCTAGAGTACCCCTGTTCACCTCTAGTTCCTGTTCCATTTCAACTTAAAGTATATTTTCTTCATAACACAGACCACAATTAACCTTGTAACAATTAATTGCTTGCTAACTTTTTTATATCAATTCTTTTCATTAAAATGTACTCTCCTTAGAGTAAGGACAGTAGGCAATGTCTATCTTGTCACAATTTATTCTCAATCCCTTGTTGTTGTTGTTGTTGTTGTTATGTGCCGTGGTTGTCGGTTCCAACTCATAGCGACCCTGTACAGAGTTTTCAAGGCTGTAAATCTTTACGGGAGCAGAAAACTTCATCTTTCTCCCATGGAACAGCTGGTGGTTTCGAACTGCTGACCTTGAGGTTCGCAGCCCAATTCGTAACCACTACACTACCAGAGCTCCTTTCAATGTAGAGGTGCCTTTTAAGCACGTACATCCTTTGCCACAGTGTCAATTCCAATTCATATGTTACAAAGCTGGAATCCATGTGCTACAGAGTAGAACTGCTTCATAGAGTTTTCCTGGCTGTGATCTTTATGGAAGCAGATTGGCAGGTCTTTCTTCTACATATGCTCAAAGTATCAACCTTTATGTTAATCCCATAGCACTCAATTCCAACTCATAGTGACCCTATCTATGGGACAAAGTCAAACTGCCACATAGGGTTTGCAAGGCTGTGAATCTTTATGGAAACAGAGTAATACCTTTCAAACCACTGAACGTTTGGTTAGAGACTAAGTGCTTTAGCCAGTGTGCCACAAAGACTCCTGTAGGTTAGTAGATGAGCGTAAACTGTTTGAGCCACCCAGGAGTCTTTCAAAACACATGGCATTGCTGGCACTTGCCATTGAGTCAGTTCTGGATCATCATGATACAAGGTTTCTGAGGAGCAGTTGTAGGGTTTGAACTGCCAGTCTCGCAGTTAGAAGTCCACTGTGTATCCTACACTAACTATTTGAGGTGTCCTGGTGGTGCTATGGCTAAGCATTCAGTGGTTTGAACCCACCAGTGGCTCTGGGGAAGAAAAGATGGGGCAGTGATCTGCTTCCATGAAGTTTACAGTCTAGGAAACTCCACAGGGCATTTTCATTCTGTCATATAGAGTCCCTATGAGCTTAATTGGTGAGTGGTTCACAACAATAGTAAGTATTTGGATAATAAATGTTTCTATGTGTGGCACAATTTGACTTAAGAATTGCTTTCATTATAACCTGATAGTGGTTGTAAAATGTAACTAATTCTAACATTCCTCAAAGCTTATGCATGCCACTAGCTACGCAAAAGAACCGATAATGTTCAGGTTAACTTGTAACAGCAATTGTTGGCATATAATTGGTAGTTATATGATTCAGAAAAAAAAATATGAGAAGAAAACCAAAGGACTAAAACCTAAGTTTTTTTTGTTTTTTGTTTTTTTTTTGTTTTTTTTTGGGGGGGGGCTTTTGTATTAAGAAAATAGAAAAATGATAATACTAAGACTGTAAAACCAAAATAAATTTACAACTCTTTGAGAAGAGATTTACTTACAGAATTTAAATCTTCAGTTCAAGCTAGTCCAAAGTATTACTGTATTCAATTCAAATCTGTTTTGCCAAAGGCATACCATCTCTCAGTCTTATTCTGTCTGTTTTACATTATCTGTCTAACTAACATGTTGTCTTCCCAATGGACTAAGGTAGCATATCTATGCTTCTACATATAAGGGTTTTCATTATCAAAACTATTTTAAGTGCTATTTAATACCACTATGAACCCAATGTCCTCTTTTTTTTTAAGTAATTATTGTGAATTGAGTGATAGTTTATATGGGAGAACATTGGTTTTTACACTCATCATTTCTTTGCAATGATTACATTCTTCTCCATGCAGCATCATTCAATAATATTTGCTTCCATTCCCATTCCCTCTGTGTTTTTTAGTTTTTTAGTTTTTTGTGTGTGGGGGGGGAGGGTATGTACACAAAAACACTTAGGAATATATAATAATTGAAACAACCAAAGGGCATATTCTGTAAGTCTTCCTCCTAGCCGCCAGCACTCAGTCTTTCTCTTTCCATGAGTCTAGAATCCTCAGCTGTTCTATCTCTCCATGGCATTATCTCTGCCACCATCTCTGGTGTCACTGCTTCTGTGGATAGGGCCCCACACTCTGCTTGTGCTCTTCTCCCTCGATGGTCAGACAGTCCTCTGTTCTTGGACTGTATGATTAACTACTTCCCCCTTTTTGTCATAAAATTTCTACTTTTACAGTTGTGACAGTCACAATTAGTCATGGTAACAATTACTATTGAATCATAAGAATCTCATCCCCATCTCTTTTCACCAGACTCATCTAGGCAAGATGGGTTCTTTTCCTTATTCTTTTACAATAATGGTCCTATGCAGTATTTCTCCTTTTGTGACTGACTAATTTCACTCAACATAATGTCCTCAAGGTTCATCCATGTTACGCGGTGGCTTGAACCTTCCTTGTTATTTTTCAAGGTAGCATAATGTTCCATTGTGTGTATGTACCAAAGTTTGTTTATCCATTCAATTGATGGGCACTTAGGTTGCTTCCATCTTTTTGCTATTGTAAATAGTGCTGCTATGAACATTAGTGTGCATATATCTACTCGTGTTATGGCTCATATTTCTTGTGGGTAAATACCAAGTAGAGGAATTCAGCATAAGGTATTTGTATTTCCAACCTTCTGAGGAACACCATAATCCTACCAGCAATGTAGCAGCATCCCAGTGTCTCCGCATCCTCACCAGCATTTATTGTCCTCTACTGTTTTTCCTGTACAGGGTCGCTATGGGTCGGAACCGACTCGACGGCACTTAACAACAACAACAACAACTGTTTTTCCAGCTGCTCCTTGGAAACCCTATATAGGGTCGCTATGGGTCGGAACCGACTTGACAGCACTTAACAACAACAACAACAAATGGCTAGTGATCGTGAACATTTCTTCATATGTTTGTTGGCTGCCCAGATGACCTCCTTGGTGATGTGTCTCTTCATATCCTGTGCCTATTTTTTAACTGGGTTATTTGTCTTTTGTTGTAGAGTTGTTGTAATTTCCTATATATTTTAGAAATGAGTCGCTTATCTGATGTGTCATTGCAAAAGACTTTTTCCCATTCAAGTGGACTCCATTTTTACTCGTTGAAGTCTTTTGATACACATACGTTTTTAATTTTTAATGTCTCAATCATCTATTCTGTCCACTTTTTAATTTTCAAAATGTTTGATAGTCTGTGTACGCCTGAATTAGAGCCCTCAAGTTTATCCCTATCTTTTATTGATGGCCTTTGTAATTCTGGGATTCACATTTAGGTCTTTAATCCATTCTGAGTTGGTTTTTGTATATGGCTTGAGGTAAGGTCTTGTTTCAATCTTTTGCATATCGCTGTCCAATTCTGCCAGCACCATCTGTTGAAGAGATTATCACCTCCCCATGCGATATATTTAGGCACTTTGTTGAAAATGTGGATGGGTCAATTTTTGGATTCTCGATTCTGTTTCATTGATCAATGTATCTTTCATTGTACCAGTACCAGGCTATTTTGACCACTGTAGCAGAGGGAATAGGTTGATCCTTCTTCCCTCACAGTTGCTATTTTGAGCTTGTTCCTTGGTTTCTTTTTTTCCAAAATAAAAAGATCAATCCTTATGAGCTGAATTGTAATGCAGTGTAAATTCTACTAACTGTAGAATAAGCACTAGACTGCTAAACACATGGTCTTTAATTCAAACTCACCAGTCACTCTTTGGAAACCCAATGGTTTATGAGTCAGAATTGACTTCATTGTACTTAACAAATAGTGTAGTGGTTATGAGTCAGACTGCTAACCTCAAGATCAGCAGTTCAAAACTACCAGCAGTTCTGTGGGAGAAATATGAGGCTTTCTGCTTCTGTAAACCTCAGAAACTCTATACAAGGTTTCTGTGAGTCAGAACTGACTCCATGGCACACCAACACCACCACCAAAAGTGAGCATTTATACCTTGTGTGTTAATTATCTGGTGTTGCTATAGCAGAAATACCACAAGTAGATACTTTAACAAAGAGAAATTTATTTTCCCCAAGTTTTTCCTTGTTGTTAGAGGCAATAAAGTCTGCTTCCACTTATAATGCCCTATGTAAAATAGAAGGTCACACTGTTGGGTCCTTCACCACTCTCACAATTGTTATGTTTGAGCCCATTGTTGCAGTCTCTGGATTAATCCATTTCTTTAGGTGTCTTCCTTTTTTTCCCTGATTCTCTGCTTTACCAAATATAATGTCCTTTTCCAGAAACTGATCCCACCTGACAATATGTACAAAGTACATGAGGCAACCTCGCTTCTAAGTGACACTCTAGCTGTACTTCTTTGAAGATAAATTTGTTTGTATTTTCAATATTCTTACTAGCAGCATAATTCAAATGCATCTATTCTTCTTCAGTCTTCATTATTCACTATCCAGCTTTCATATGCATATGAGGTGATTGAAAATACCATGGCTTAGGCCAGGCTCACCTTAGTCCCCCAACTATGTCTTTGCTGTTGAACACTCTAAAGACATCTTTTGCAACAGACTTGTCAAATGAAATACATCATTTGTTTTCTTGAATGCTGTTTCCATGAGTTATGATTGTGGATAAAAACCAAATGAAGTTTTTGACAATTTCCATCTTTATTCCATTTATCATTATGTTATTTATTGGTCCAGTGTGAGAATTTTTCTTTTATTTACATTAAGGTGCAATCCATAATGAAGGCTGTAATCTTTCGTTTTCATTAGAATTTTTTAAGTCTTCTTTGCTTCCAGCAAGTAAGGTGGTATCATCAGCATATCGCAAATTGTTAAAGGAGTCTTTCTCCAATCCTGATGCCACAGTCTTCTTCATATATCCCAGCTCCTGAGATTATTTGAACAGTATACAGAGTGAATATGTAGCTGAAAAACACAACCCTGGCAAACACCTTTTCTAATTTAAACCATGCAATATTCACTTGGTCTGTTTGAATGACTGCTTCATGGTCTATGTAGCTTTCTCATGAACACAATTAAGTGTTCTGGAATACCCATTCTTCTCAAAGCTACCCATAATTTGTTATGATCCATACAGTTGAAAGCCTTTGCGTAGTCAATAAAACACAAGTAAGCCTCTTTCTGGTATTCTCTGTTTTCAGTCACTATCCATCTGGTGTTAGCAATGAATGATATCCTTTGTTCCACATCCTCTCCTGAATCCTGCATGGCTACCTGGCAGCAACCTGTTGGTATAATGCTGCAAAATCCTTGGAAACAAATTTCTTGGTATCTTATAGTAATGTTTTACAGTTTTCTTTGTGTTGTTGTTGTTAGGTGTCATCGAGTCAGTACCGACCCATAACAACCTTATGCACAGCAGAATGAAACACTGCCTGATCCTATATCAATCTCATTACTGTTGCCACGCTTGAGTCCATCAGTGCTGCTACTTCTCCAATCCATCTCGTTGGGGGTCTTCTTCTTTTTCTCTGACCCTCCACCTTACCAAACATGATATCCTTATCTAGTAACTGGCCCCTTCTGACAATATGACCGAAGTATGAGACACAAAGTTTGGCCATCTTGGCCTCCAAGGAGCACTCTGGCTGCACTTCTTCCAAAATGGATCTATTGGTTCTTTTGGCAGCCCGTGGCACTTTC
>NW_006408545.1:435190-452002 GCF_000296735.1 Chrysochloris asiatica
TTGAGAAATGCTGAGTGTGTTCTTCCTTTTTGGTTTTCTGATTCCAGATCTTTGCACATTTTGTTGTAATATTTGGCTTTATCTTCTCCAGCTGATCTTTGAAATTTTCTGTTCATCTCTTGGACCTCCTTATTTCTTCCATTTGCTTTAGTATCTCTATGCTGGAGAGCAAGTTTCAGTGTCTCTTCTGACATCCATTTTGACCTTTTTGTTCTTTCTTGTCTTCTCAATGACCTTTTGCTTTCCCATCTGTCAATTTGTCGTACTGTGATCTCTTGTGGGTTGCTATGATTCTGAAATCTATGCCACAGGTATTTTAAATACCAGTAGGGTCACCCAAGGTGGACAGGTTTCAGATGAGTTCCAGACGAAGACAAACTAGGAAGAAAGAGTGACGAACTACTCCCAAATATTTAGTCACTGAAAACCTTATGAATAGCAGAGAAACACTGTCAGATATAATGCCAAAAAATGAGCCCCTCAGTTTGGAAGGCACTCAAAATGCAACTGGGAAAGAGCTGCCTCCTCAAAGTAGAGTTGACCATGTTGACGCAAATGGAATAAAACCCATGGGAGAAAAGTCTGCAGGACCTTCATTTGCTGATGGGGCACAACTCAAAATGAAGACAAACAACTGTAAAAATCCATTGAAAATTGGAACATGGAATGTACGAAGTATGAATCTGGGAAAATTGGAAGTTGTCAAAAATGAAATGGAATGAAAAAACATCAATGTCTTAGGCATTAGTGAGCTGAAATGGACTGGTATTATCCATTTTGAATCTGACAACCACATGGTTTACTATGCCAGGAATGACTAATTAAAGAGGAATGGTGTTGCATTCATTTTCAAAAAGAACATATCCAGATCAGTCATGACGTACAATGCTATTTGTGATAGGATAATATCTATGTGCCTACATGGAAGTCCAGTTAATATCACTATTATTCAAATTTATGCACCAACCATAAAGTTCGTGAGGATGAAATAGAATTCTACCAACTTCTTCAATCTGAAATCGATCAAACATGCAATCAGGATGTATTGATCATTACTGGTGATTTGAATGCCAAGGTTGGAAGCAAAGACGAAAGATTAGTAGTTGGAAAATATGGCCTTGGTAATAGAAATGATGCTGGAGAATGCATGATAGAATTCTGCAAAATCAATGATTTGTTCATTTCAAATACCTTCTTTAGACAGCATAAGAGATGACTGTACACATGGACCTCACCAGATGGAACACATAGAAATCAAATTGACTACATCTGTGGAAAGAGAAGATAGAAATGCTCTATATCATCAGTGAAAACAAGGCCAGGGGCACATGAGCATCAATTACTCATATGCAAATTCAACCTGAAGCTGAAAATAATGAAACAAGTCCACAAGAGCCAAATATGACCTTGACTATATCCCACCTGAATTTAGAGATCATCTGAAGAACAGATTTGATACACTAAATACTAAAGACTGAAGACCAGAAGAGTTGTTGGATGACATCAAGAACATCATGCAGGAAGAAAGCAAAAGGTCACTGAGAAGACAAGAAAGAAGTTTTCTTTGTACAGGAGCAAAAATGGTGTTGGGGGCATGTCTGACCTCCTCCACCTCCATAAGGAAAAAGAGGAGAATCACCACCATCTCTCCAAGATTGATTCCTATGAGGCAGAGGTCAGATATGCTTTTACCGTATTCTGCCATCAACCATCCCTCCCACAGAAATTTACTTCTCTGCTGGGTTTGATAATCTGTTGCAATAGCCACACAGAATTCATAATGTTCATGATTTGGAGGCTTATCAGGGAAGTAAATGATACAGTTCAGGATCAGGAACAACACAGGACACAGTAGCTCTCTGATCAGAATTGTCTCTTCTCATCTGTACCAAAGGCACACCTCTCTAATTCTCAACCTCACAGTCATGCAGCCCCTTGGCCTCTGCTTCATTCAGTCCATTATCTTGGAAGTCTTGCATCCCTATTGATTCATGCTGCTGCCTCTGCCACTTCACAGAGCAGGGAGCTTGAGATTCAAAGAACATGCTCAATTTGTGGCTCTTCTTTCTTCATGGTTCTGGGACTATTTGCTCCTGCTTTTGAGATGACTACTTTTAGATCTAAGGTGATGGCAAAACTAACCAATCCTTGTGTTACAGTCACATACACCCTATTTGATGATCCCATCCAATCATTTGATGGAAGTTACAAAGACCATGGCTAGAAGAGACATATTAAGTAAATTCACTGTACCATAATAGGTTTTTGTTTATATGGTTAGATTTATTCCTAAATATTTCATTTTTGGGGTGGCTATTGAAAACATTATTGTTTTCTTGACAATTTTTCAGAATTCTCTGTTAGTGTAAATGAATCTGACTGATTTTTGTATTTTGATCTTGTACCCTAACACTTTGCTGAATTTTTAATTAGCTCCAGTAATTTGGGGGGAGGGAGTAGGGTTCCTATATGTAGGACCATACCATCTACAAACAGAGTTAGTTTATTTCTTCTTTGCCATTTTGGATGTCTTTTTTCCCCTCCTTGTCTTATAGCTATGCCACAATATTGAATAAGATTGATGATAAAGAGCATCCTTATCTGGTTCCCATTCAGAAGGGCAATGTGTTTAGTCTCTCCATTGAGACTAATGTTGACCACTGGTTTTGTATGTATATCCTTAATTATAGTGAGAAATTTCCCTTTTAGTCCTATTCTGTTGAACATTTTTTATAAGGAATAGGTGTTGGATTTTAACAAATGCTTTTTCTCTATTATAATGGTCATGTAGTTCTTTTCCTTGTTTTAGTTATGTGATGAGTTAAGTTGTTTTTTTTTTGTTTTTTGTTTTTTTTAATATTGACTATCCTTGCAACTCTGGAATGAATTCCACTTGGTCATGATGTATTATTTTTTTCCATATATTACTGGATTCTATTGGGTAGGATCTGTATGCTGAGCAAATAATACGAGAAGCTGGGTTCTATGAAGAAAAACGTGGCATCAGGATTGGAGGAAGACTCATTAACAACCTGTGATATGCAGATGATACAACCTTGATCGCTGAAAGTGAAGAGGACTTGAAACATTTACTTATGAAGATTAAACAGCACAGCCTTCGATATGGATTACATCTCAATGTCAAGAAAACAAAAATCCTCACCACTGGACCAATAAACAACATTCTTATCAATGGAGAAAAGATTGAAGTTGTCAAGGACTTCATTCTTCTTGGATCAACTATCAACACTCGCGGAAGTAGCAGTCAAGAGATCAGACGACGTATTGCACTGGGCAAATCTGCTGCACAGGAACTTTTTAAAGTGTTGAAGAGCAGAGATGTCAGCTTGAGGACTAGGGTGTGCCTGACCCAGGCCATTGTGTTTTCAATAACCTCATATGGATGCGAAAGCTGGACAGTGAATAAGGAGGATCGTAGAAGAATTGATGCCTTTGAGTTGGGGTGTTGGAGGAGAATACTGAGGGTGCCATGGACTGCCAAAAGAACCAATAGATCTGTTTTGGAAGAAGTGCAGCCAGAGTGCTCCTTGGAGGCCAGGATGGCTAAGCTTCGTCTCTCCTACTTTGGACATGTAGTCCGGAGGAAACAATCATTGGAGAAGCATGTCATGCTGGGTAAGGTGGAGGGTCAGAGAAAAAGAGGAAGACCCCCAACGAGATGGATAGGCCAGGTGGCATCATTGATGGACTCGGGGGTGGCAGCGGTGGTGAGGTTGGCCCAGGATCGAGCATTGTTTCGTTCTGCTGTGCATGGGGTCGCTATGAGTCGGTTCCGACTCGATGGCACCTGACAACAACAACAACAACAATTGGGTAGGAATTTGTTGATAATTTGTGTGTCAGTGTTAGAGTTTTTGAGGATTTAAATCTTCACTGGATCAGAAAGCCTCATCGTTGTCTCCCAGAGTGGCTGGTGGACTCGAACTGCGCATCTTGTGGTTCACAGTCCAGTGTTTATCATATGAAGCTACCACACTCTCATGAGGGATATTGGTCTATAATTTTCTTTTTTAGTGATGTCTTTGCCTGATTTGGTAGCAGGATTATTGATCTAGCTTAATTCTTATAAAAATACAGAAAAACCTGAGATTAAAGCTGATCAAACAGTTATTGCTATATAAAGCATAGAATTATTAGCTTCTTATTTGGATCTGAGAGGAACTCATAAACAGATCAAACACCTTTTTTATTTTCATCATAAAATAAAGCATTTTTAAAGATAAATAAAAATCTGTTATGTGAATTATTCTTGAAACAAATGATGAGTATTCTAGAATATTTTGATGTCCATTGTCTACCACAGAATTTTATGCTTGGGAAATACATAAAATATATATATTTGAAAAATTATTTGAGGATTATTGTTTCATTTTTGTCTTATTGTTTACTCTAGCACTATGTTGTCATTACTACTTTCCAGACCTTTTCTCCCTCCTAGGAGAGAGGTACTGTCTTTAGCTGTTACTAAGCATCCTGTTTACTGCTGGCATCCTTGTAAGCCTGGAGGTATTGTACTTCCCACATCACAGCAGACATGTGTGCATGTACTAACATCCTGTATGGAAAAGCATTTGAGTTTCTAACATCACAACACTGTGTCCCATGAAGGCGTGGGAGAATTCTCTGATAGGAGTTCAAACAATTGGTCATTACACCTTTTTGAAGTTCATAAAAATCTTTTAGGTTTTCAAAGACTTTTGCAATAAGGGAACAATAGAAGGTAGAATTTTCACACAATCATTTGCCTGAAGGTTGTTTGAAGTGAATGAAAACAATAACTATTTTGTCACAAATTAACATGTGCACCACTTGAGATTTGAAGTGAATGCAAAATACACGGCAAGTGGTAGAAACTGGTATGTTCACTCATGGGGGAGAGCAAGAGAAACAAAGATGAAGATGAATGTCCTTGACAATGTTTTTCATGTTTCAGAAACAATTTCCCAAACTACTGTGTTGTATGCACAGGCTTTCTCAAATTCTCCACACTAGCTACAATGTAAGGATATTGATGTTGTTAAGTGTCGTTGAGTCAGTTCTGAGTCAGAGAGCCTGTGTAGGATTTCCAAAGAATAGCTGGGAGGTTTGAACCTCGGACCTTGCAGGACCTTGCAGTTAGCAGTTCAGTGTTAATCCGACAACGCCACATCAGGACACCGATACAAGGATTAATTATTCTCAAATCATAGTTTTGGCATTCAATGGGGGGTGGGGGGGTGGGGGGAGTGCCTTCATTAAATTATAACTTATTTAGGAAAGACTTTGAGCTCCATAAACTAAGGTGCTAAGTGAGATTGTGCTCTTTGATAAACAGTGCTCCTTCATGTAAGCAAGTCTGCCTTCCCTCTCGACACTGATCCTTAAAACAAGGAGCCACAGACCTGCAATGAGAGGAAATAAGTCATCGTCATTCCAAAATTAAAGTACCTATTCCTGCTTTATAGTTTATCAGATGTTTGGCCGGATGCTGATTGTTTTAAAACCTCTGTTTAAACATAGCATATTCCCTAAAGGAATGTTAGCAAACTAAACACTTGCTTCTATAACAACATCCTAAATTTTATTAACATAGCAAAGACAAATGAGTAAACAGACACAGTGTTAGTCAGTATCTGTTAATCTCAGGTAAACTCATGGCAGAATATGATGTATGCTTTTGACTCTAAATTATTAATGATTATCCACAGAAAAGGTTTCCTAGCTCGAAATACTTAAAGTGACAAAAACTTTTAGTTTGGATACATAAAATGACTGATTGTCTTATTTCCTGCCTTCTGATAAGATTTTATGTGTCTGTGAATAAAAACCAACATCTCAATCAAGCAAATGAATTTAAGAATTGGTTCACTCATTTTCTTCTTTTTCAGAACTCTGTCCTCTATCACTTCATACACATACTTGTGGTATGATTTTCTTAGTGAAGAACAACTCTAAGTGATGGAAACTTGTGTAAGCCACGATGTTTATTATCCCAAGATTGTTTTTATGCTATAAATGAAAAAGGAATCCATTTTTCCACACTGAAAGTTTTGCCTTTGGGGATTACAACAGTTTTGCTCTAATTTTGTTCCCTTTACTTTTAAATCCACTGTACTTTCAGCCTCTTCCTAAATGAAGAAAAATTATTTGGCTGAAATTTATATCCAGCACATGACCAGAAAATCTTTTGAAGAAGCTCAGAATAACACAGGAAATACTGAAGGACTAATGACCCAGACTCCTACAGTTATTCAGACTTACAAATGAAAATTAAATGAATTAATGTGTCACTCAAGACTCTAAGATATTTTTAATGAAATAGAAATGAGTCAATGCAGCAGGCAAACACAGCAGTCTAGAGAACATTTTAGTAAATTGGAGAAAGATTTTAATATTCTAGGTCAGCAAAGACGCATTTAGTACTTTAGACTTGTCTTAAGGAACTAGGTTCTTCAAAACATTGCTTGTGCAATGGCAGCTGAGTCATTTAGGAAATCATGAGCCTGAATCCTATAAGATTCCATTGAGTCCAATAAATATTATGCTTTGCTTCTTCCATTTCTTTCAACACATCTGCATAGTCTTCTTGATTTGAACGTCATCTAGCTGTTATAGTAGTAGCCACTTCTAATCATACCTGATATTGATTTAATGTTTCTTCTTTTCACTTAACAATCCATGAAGAATCCAAGATGACCACACTGGGTATTTCTCAAACTGAAAGAACTGAAGAAATAATTAAAGGCTCAAGTTGCAATATTGAAGGGCTCTAGGAGTCCTGGTGTGGAGTCCTGGTGTGGCTCTGTGGGTTAATGTGCCAGACTGCAAAGCCATTTGAACTGCAAGCTCACCAGCTGCTCCTCGGAAACCCTATAAAGGGTCACTATGGGGCATTACTGTCTCTACTGCACTTAACAACAACAACAGGAGTCCTGGTGTGGTGCTGTGGGCTAAAGCATCAGACTGCAAAGCCATTTGAACTCCAGTTGGTGGTTCAGGCTCACTAGCTGCTCCTTGGAAACCCTATACAGGATCACTATGGGTCAGAATTGACTTGACAGCACTAAACAACAACAACAATGGGCAAAATGTTCAATGGCACAGAACACATTAAAAGAAAATTGAAAGGGACTTCTGACAAGATGGAGGACTAGGCAGATACACTACACAGACCCTTTACAACAAAGGTATGATATGAAACTTATACGGATGATAATTCTTAAGCCCTGAGCTTCAGAGGAAAGGATAGAGAAGTGGTTTAAATATTGATTAGGAGAAGTTAATCAGGAGTGGTGAGAGAGGAGATAGATGGTTGAACTTCAATTGATCTGATTTGACATTATCATCCTGAATTTTTTCATGCAGCATTTGATTCAGACAACATGATGGTGCAGACATGCACCAGTGGCCACAGGAGAATCACAACAAGAAGGGTGTGAGTATCTCATTTCCCAAACTCTCCTGGTGTCCAGAGACATTACCAACCCCCACACCCACTAATCCCCTGCACAGTCCCTGTTCTTCCAGAAGTAAAAGCCATGCCATTGTGAATCAGGACTGGGTGCACCACCCCGAAGTCTATAGGTATGAGCAATCTGCCAGTTTAGAGGAGTAGAATATATAATGCCCATACCTGGCCAGCCCTGGGCAAGCAGAGACTCTATAACTATCCTCCCTGCCCCCAGCTACACTCTGGCCCTGGAAATGTTCCTTCTGATAACAAAGACTCTGACCTCAGCCACCGTTAGGGAATTTATGAATTACTTTAGATGAAGCTCCCTTACCATAGACAACACCTCAACCTATAGAAGTTCTATCTAGAACCAGGTATGCCACCCTTTTACCCCTCCCACTCCTATCTCATGAGTTCCTTGGCTGGTAGTTACTCTATGTAATCCTTCCATCTTCTTTCCATGCTTTCTGCATCATTCAATATTTTGTGCATAGAATCCTTCAGTATTGAAAGTCAGGGCTTGAATCTTTCTTCAGCTCTTTCAGCTTGAGAAACGCTAAGTGTTTTATTGCCTTTTGGTTTTCTAATTCTAGGTCTTAGCATATTTCATTATAATATTTAACTATGTCTTCTTGAACTGTCGTTTGAAATTTCTGTTCAGCCCTTTTACCACCTCATTTTTTCCATTTGCTTTAGCATATGGACATATATTTCTATGCTGGAGAGTAAGTCTCAGAATGTCCTATGACATCTGTTTTGGTCTTTTCTTTCTTTCTTGTCTTCTTAATGACCTTTTACTTTCTTCCTGTATGATATACTTGATGTTAGCTCACAACTTTTCTGGTTTTCAGTTACTCGTGTTTAATGTATCAAATCTGTTCCTGAGATGATGTCTAAATTCAGGTGGGATATGTTCAAGGTCAAATTTTGACTCACATAGACTCACTTTAATCTTCTTCAGCTTCAGCCTGAACTTGCATATGAGCAATTGATGGTCTGTTCCACAGTAAGCCTCTGGCCTTGTTTTGGCTGATGATACAGAGCTTTTCCAACATTCTTCCTACAGATATAATGTATTTGATTTCTGTATATTCCATCTACTGAGGTACATGTGAATAGTGGTCTTTTATGTTGTAAAAAGAAGTTTGTTGCAATGAAGAAGTCATTGGTCATCTTCATTTTATCATACAATCTCCAGCATTGTTTCTATCACCAAGGCTAGATTTTCCAACTACTAATCCTTCATCTTTGTTTACAACTTTTGCATTTAAATCATCAATAATTATCAATACATCTTGATTGAATGTTTGATCAATTTCAGATTGAAGAAATTTGTACAATTGTTTAATTTACTCATCATGGGATTTAGTGATTGGTGGGTGAATTTGAATAATAGTTGTATTAACTAGTCTTTCATGTAACTGTATGGATATTATCGAATCACAGATAGTGTTATACTTCAAAATAGATCTTGAAGTGTTGTTTCTGATAGTGAATGCAATTACAAATTTTCATACTTAGTATAGTTTACCATATTATTGTCAGAATAAAAATGGTCAATACCAGTCTACTTAAGTTCACTAATGCCTAGGATATCAATGTTGATTTATTCCGTTCCATTTTTTACGACTTCCAAGTTTCTTAGATTAATATTTAGTAAATTCTACGTTCATATTATTAATAGATGTTTACAGCTGTTTGTTCTCATTTGAGCTATGCTTCATCAGCAAATGAAGATCCCAAAATCTTTACTCCATTTGTGTCATCATGGTCAACTCCATTTTGAGGATATGGATCTTCCCAAATCACATTTTCAATGACCTTACAACTTGAGGGACTCATCTTAAGGCACTTTATCTGACAATATTCCGGTGCTATTCATCATGTTTCAATAGTCAGTATTCTGGTGCTATCTGACAGTGTTTCATTGCTACTAATAAGGCTTCCAGTGGCTAAATATTCAGAAGTAGTCTGTGTCTCATTCTTCCTTGTCTTTCTTAGTCTGGAAGCTCAATTGAAACCTGTCTACCGTGGGTAACCCTGCTGATATTTCAAATAGCAGTGGCATATCTTTCAGCATCACAACAACATGCAAGCCATCACAATAAAGCAAACTGAACAGATGGGTGGTTGAATTGTTCCCAAGGCACTTTAATTGTTCAATACAGATGTTTAGAAATTAATTGTGTTAAATAATACCTTTCATTCCCTTTGTCTTCTTTTGTAGGTTTAATCTGAATTTACTGCTAAAGAAGGAATTACAAACTATGGGGGGAAATGTTTTAGTAAATCATTTGATGATCAAAGACTACAGCCTTCAGTGTAGATTGTACCTTAGTGTATAGAAACAAAAATCATCATAACTAAACAAATAAATTATACCACAATAAATGGAAAAAAAGATTGAAGTTGTTAAAGACTTCATTTTGCTTGGCTCCATAATCAACACTCATGCAAGCATCAGTCAAGAAATCAAATAATGTATTGCAATAAGTATATCAGCTGCACAAGACCTCTTTAAATTGCTCAACAGCAATGATATCAGTTTGAGAACTAAGGTGCACCTGACCCAAGCCATGGTATTTCCATCTGCCTCATATACATGTGAAGTTGTACAATAAATAAACAAGGTTATAGAATTAATGCATTTGAGTTATGGTACTGGGAAATAATACTAAAGGAACCATGGACTGCCAGAAGAATACACAGATCTGTGCTGTAGAAGTATTGCTAAAATGTTCATTAGGAGCCAGGATGGCAACTTCATCTCTCATACTTCAGACATGTTATCAGAATGGATCAGTCCTTGGGGAAGGATATCATGCTTGGTAAAGTGGAGGGTCCAAAAAAAATAAGAAGACTCCAAGAGATGGACTGACACCATGGCAAGAGCAATAGAATCAACAGTAAAAACAATTGTGAAGAATGTGAAGCACTGGGTACTATTTCGTTCTGTGCAAAGGGTCACTACCACTCAGACCTGACTCAATGGAACCTAAGAACAGCAATAATTTATTTCAAAGTAAATTCTGTACATCTTGACACTTCTATCCTAAATATTTCACCATGCATCTCCTAAGACTAATATCACAAAATTATCACAACTAAAACTTAATAATACTCTCAAACAAGTAGTTAGTTTTCAAAACCTTAATAAAAACCAATAAAGCACTGCCAAATCTAATAAAGAGAAGATGTAAATGACAATAATAAGAAATTAAATGGGTGATGTTATAACAAAGTCAACTGAAATAAAGAGAATAATAACAGAATATGATGAAGAATTCAACTGCAACAAATTGAAAACCTAAAAGAAATAGAGAAATTTCTAAGAACACATTATCTACCTAAACTAACACATACTCTGGTAGATAAAAACTAACAAATACAAAAAAGAAAATAAAAGAAATTGATAGGGTCATTAAAAAACTGCCAGCAACAAAAAAAAAGCCAGGAACCAGTTGATGTCATTTGTGAATACTATGAACTATTCAGAGATGAGCAAACACCAATTCTACTCAAATTATTGCAGAGTATAGAAAAGTATAGTTTGTTTTGTTTTTAAGTACTATTGAGATGGTTCCTACTCAGTGAAACATTTATAGGGTTTGTGAGGAGTGGCTGGTGTGAAACACTGACCTTGCAGTAATCAGTCCAGTCCTTGTCCTACAGTGCCATGCCAGACTCCTAGAAAAGGATAAAATACTCCCAAATTTCTACCACAACTCTATCAGTTTGTGTACTGTGGTGGCTTGTGTATTACTATGATTCTGGAAACTATGCCACTAGTATTTAAAATACCAGCAGGGTCACCCAAAGTAGACAGGTTTCAGCTGAGCTGTCAGAATAAGACAGATTAGAAAGAAGGAGAGACAGAATAATTTGTCATTGAAATTCTTATGAATAACAGCGGGATGCTGTCAGATAGCACCAGAATATTGAATACTGGAACATGATGAAGAGCACCAGGATATTGTCAGATTGAAATGCAAAGGCTGGAAACAAAGAAGAAGCATTGTTAGTTAGAAAATATGGCCTAGGTGATAGAAACAATGCTGGAGATTGCATGATTGCCAGAAGATGAAACTCTCAGGTTGAAAGATACTTGACTGGGATAGAGTTGCCTCCTCAAAGGAGAGTTGATCATGATGACGCAAATGGAGTAAAGCTATTGGGACTCTCATTTGCTGATGGGGCAAAACTCAAAATAAGGAGAAACAGCTATAATATCCGTTAATAATCAGAACATGGAATGTTTCAAGTATGATTCAGGGAAATTGGAAGTTGTCAAAAATTCAATGGAACACATAAACATCTATATCCTTGGTATTAGTGAGCTGAAATGAATTAGCATTTGCCATTTTGAATCCGACAATCACACGGTTTATTATACTGGAATTAACAAATTGAAGAGGAATAGTGCCATATTCAACATCAAAAAGAACATAACAAGATCTATCTTGAAGTACAATGCTGTCTGTGAAAGGATAATATTCATATGCCTACAAGGAAGACCGGGGTCCTGGTGTGGCACTGTGGGTTAATGAGCTGGACTGCAAGGTCTCTTTGAACCACAAGGTGAGCAGTTCAAACACAACAGCTGCTCCTAGGAAACCCTACACATTGTTGTTATGAGTTGGTACCACTCGACAGCACTTAACATCGACAACAAGGAAGACCAGTTTATATAACAATCATTCAAATTTATGCACTAACCACTAAAGCCAGTAATGATGAAATTAAAGAATTCTATAAACCCTACACAGGGTTTCCGAGGCTGTAAATCTTACAGGAGCAGAAAGCCTCATCTTTCTCTCGCAGAATAGCTGGTAGTTTCGAACTGCTGATCATGAGATTAGAGATCATATAATGTCCATATATAGTGCTACTCAAAGTCTATTACACAACCACAGTACGCAAAACAGCCTGGTAATGGTATAATGACAGACATGTGAGCCAATAAAAAAAATTTGAGAATACAGAAGAAAATTTATTCAACTATGTACAAATGATCTTTGACACAGGGTCAAAACTCACTAAATGGGAAAGAGAATGTCTCTTTTACAAATGGTGCTGGCAAAACTGGATATCCGTTTGTAGAAAAATGAGTACTCATATCTAATAATATATATAGAAATGAAATTAAGATGGATCAAAGACCTAAATATAAAACCTGAAATTATAACTATCATCAATGGAAAAATAGGGACAAACTTAGGACTCTAGTAAATGGTATAAATATATCACCAACCATAACTGAAAACATGAAAGCAGCAGAAGACAATCTAAATGGGTGAGATCTTCTAAAAATTAGACTCTTACATGTATCAAAAATTTTATCAAAAGAGTAAAAAGAAACCATAGACTGGTGGGGAAAAAAAAAAGACAATTATATTTGGAAAAGGTACTAACCTCTAAAATATATTGAAAGTTTTAACACCTCTATAACAAATAATCCAATTAAAAAACGGAGAGAGAATATGAATAGACACTTCACCAAATAACATATTCAGACATCCAATGAACATGTGAAGAAATCTTAGGGATTGTTAGTCATTAAAGAGATTCAGATCAAAACAATAATGAGATATCATTTTACCCCAATATTAACAGAATTTTTTTTTTTTTTAAATGAACAGAAGAAATGCTGGCAAGGATAAGGAGAGACTAGAACCTCATACACTGTTGATGGGACTGTAGAAAATGGGGCAGCCACTATAGAAAATGGCATGGTGCTTCCTTAAAAAGTTGGAAATAGAAATACCGTATGTATGATTCAGCAATCCCACTACTTGATATATATCATACATTAATAAGATCTGTGACATGAATAAATATATACATACCCATATTCATTGAAGCACTATTTAGAATACCAAAAAGATGAAAACAACCTAAATGCCCTTGAATGGAAGTATGAATAAAGAAACTATGGTGCATACACACAATGGAATACTATGCAATATTAAATAATAATGATAAATCTGTGAAACATAACATGGAGAACATTATGTTGAGTGAAGTAGGTCAATTACAGAAGGACACTGTATTACAACATATTATAAAAAGTCAAGAAAATATTTTTACAATAAAAGAAACTTTCTTGAATCCTACATGGAGTAGGAACAGAAAGGAGGGTAAATTACTTAACTAACAGTTAGATATATATTGAGTTAAGTGAAGGGGAAGGCAATATGCAATAAGTTCTGGAAAAAGTGATGGAGATGGTAAGACACTAGGAGGAGTGCAGGAGTTAAAGACAACAGAGATTGTTGTTGTTGCTGTGAAGTGCCACTGAGTTGGTTCTGACACATAGCAACCTTGTTTAGAGTTTCCAAGGAATGGCTGGTGAGCTGGTATCACCAACCTAGCAGTTCACACCAACTTTGCAGTCTAGTGCATTAACACACAGCACCACACCAGGACTCCACATTGAACATGGGTGGGAGGGAGAGTGGGACTATATCACCAAATATACATAGGTTTGACAAATACCCTCACCAGATCCACAGAACTTTTGACACATGCTTCTTGCTATTTTGGTAATTTCCTTAATCTCACATGTAATACAATCCCACATCTTAAACAACTGAAATTTTTTTGTGCCTCGTATAATTGTGGAGATATGCTGTGGTATCTTACAACTTTTATTGTTTAATATTTCAAACTATGAAACATCAGGTATTTGTTTTGATGTAAATTATGACATCTGTATGAATTTGACATTTTTCAGATGGATAGTAAATGTTGCCCATGTCATTCATTCCTAGGAAAATATTACATTTTTCACTGATGTAAAGGCTTTTGATTGTGTGGATCATGACAAGCAATGGACAACATTGCGAAGTATGAGTATTCTGGAACACTTCATTGTGCTCATGGCACCTAACAACAACATATTGGAGTCCTGGTGTGGTGCTGTTAGGTTAACACTGGACTGTTAACTGCAGACTGGCTGTTCAAAGCCACCATCCACTCTTTGCAAAGCCTGTACAGGATCGCTATGAGTTGGAACCAATTTGACAGCACTTAACAACAAATATTCTGTCTGTAAATTATTATACCTAGGAAAATATCCTATGTCTCCCACTGATGCAAAATGTCACTTTTATCATATACTATATTCTGTACATGAGATACATATAGTAAAACCTGCAAAAGTTAGAACGTTTGTAAGGCAGAAACATGCCAGAGAAGGAAATTTCGGATATTTTCCACTAAAAGGAAAGAGAGAAGTATTAAGACTGCACCCTGTCTAAGGTAGAAAAGTTGAGATCAGAAAAAACAAAGCAATGTAGTTAAGTTCTGACCCTTACAGATTTCACTACTGTAAGTAGTTGGAACTCTTGCAATAACGAGCTTAATTTTCTGTATAGCTACTTGAACTCAAGTACCTTACTCTTCAATCAAACTGTTTGTAATATAATTGAACTCAAGAATTATTCAATAATATAGTGATAATAATGGACATATACAATGCCTACCTTTCTTATCCATCATCTTAAGCTACATCTAGAATCTATCTATATATTTTTTAATTCACTGAAATGGATTAGAGACGACAGTGAAGATAATTGTTCACAGAGAAATTTTTCATGTTATGGATCAGTTACTTTCCAATGTGTCTTCTGACTTTTGAAAAAGTAATAAACTAAATTTATTCTGTCTCATAGGAAATATGTCAAACTATAAATATGTCAAAATATATGGACTGAATTCTACCAAAAGAATGAACACCAAACCATCCCTCCCATAGCACTTTCTATTCATACCGGGTTCAATAATTCATTACAATGATCACACACAACTCAGACACCATACTCCCAAGTATGGAATTTATTAGAGAAGTTAACAATTCATGGTTAGAAATGCTCAGGCCACAGTTGTTTCCATCAGGACAGCTTTTCCTTAGCCTTGCCCCTAAGCAAGACTCTCTCTCAATGATAAATGTCCACAGCATACAACACTCCACCATAAGACCCTAGCTCTGTGAGTCAGCAAACCTAGGGAACCCTCATCCACAATTAAGTCCCTGGAGGCACCCTACTGTGCAAGCAAGTCTCCTGCCCAAAGTCACTTGGCTTTAGTTGTTCTGTGGATTGGGAAGTCCACCATTTTGGCCCATACTCTGGTCCTTGTTTCTGAAGCTGCTCCTCTGCACTGCTATGGTGTCACAGCTTTACTGTCCTTGGGTCAAGGAGATTCAATGCACAAGGATCTCAGGATCCAAAGGACACACTCCACTCCTAAGTCCTCTTCTTCTTTGATGGTAATGAGATCTTTTCTCCTCCTACTGAGATGGCTTGTTTTATACCCTTGTTAGAGATCCAAGTTTTTACAATCACAATTAACTATGCTAACAACCATTCACAACTGATTCATATGATCCTAACAGTATCTTCTCCCACCTTCTCTTACTTAGACTTTTTGGGAAAAGAGCCCTTTTGTGGCAGTTACAAAGACTAAGGTTAGAAGAGATATATTAAATAATTCACTACACTGCACTCAACAAAAGCCATAGTGACACATTGGTTATATTCTCAGTTGCTAACAAAAAGATCAGTGGTTTGAACCCACCAGCTGCTTCATGAGAGAAAGATGTGGCAGTCTACTTCTAAAAAGATTACAACCTGGAAAATCAAATGGGGCAATTCCACTCTGCCCTGTAAGCTGACTATGAGTAGAAACCCAAAGCAACAGATTTTATTTAGATGCTTCTCAAAAAATTAAGTATTTATTATAATGGACGCTCTTTGGACTAATTTTCTTTGAGGTATTTTTAACATTTAGAGCTACTTTGATCATCTTCCCCATAACTACATTAATATAATTTCAGCTGTATCATAAAATCTTCTTTATCCTTAGTATAAGGAGCTCTGGTAGCATAGTGGTTACAAGTCAGGCTGTTAACTTCAAAGACAGCAGATCAAAACTACCAGGCATTCCACAGGAGAAAGATAAACAGTATCGACTGACTGACTACATTTGGGATATGAAAGGAAAATCAGAAAAACTTTTACTCTAAAATTTTTGTCCTGTTGTCAATCAAGTGTTAGGGAAACACTGAAGGTGAAGGAGTTTATAAGAAGTTTTCTTTTTAATGTTGTTAACCATTGGAATGGATGCTTGTCATCGGCAATTATGCCTGAACTTCAGGACTAAGGTCTGGGATATATAAAGTTGTCAAGGACTTCATTCTTCTTGGATCAACTATCAACACTCGTGGAAGCAGCAGTCAAGAGATCAGACAACGTATTGCATTGGCAAATCTGCTGCACAGGAACTTTTTAAAGTATTGAAGAGCAGAGATGTCAGCTTGAGGACTAAGGTGCGCCTGACCCAAGCCATGGTGTTTTCAA
>NW_006408545.1:452102-452629 GCF_000296735.1 Chrysochloris asiatica
TGCCCATCCCTGTCTACCCTTTGTGTGAAGGGGGTGGGAATAGTTCTTGCAATTATCAATACATCTTGATTGTATGTTTGATCAATTTGGCTCCTTGGGGAATAGGTTAGATGCAGGCATATAAATATCATCTTCATTCTGTTCTATGCCACCAAAAATCCTGTATTGTTGTTGGTACCTCTCATCTCCTTATCCTTGCATCCTTAGTGTTTGCCATAAAATCTTTGCCAGCTGGACCACCATGATTGATGATGTAAAGAACCTATCAGATTGCTGGGTATATGGGGAGCTCCCCACCTCCATGGTCATTGGCCTAGTGTTTGGAAAATCCCCCCTGCAAGCACCAGCACCTGGACTTCATGGCATCTTACCTTCCTATATATCATGATCTCATTACTCTTCAGCATTGCATATTTCTTTGTGTGTAGGTACCTAAGTTTGTTTATCCATTCTCCCATTGATGAACATTTAGGTTTTTTGTTATCGTGACTATTGTTGTTGTTAAGTGCTGTCGAGTCGGTTCTGAC
>NW_006408545.1:452949-454313 GCF_000296735.1 Chrysochloris asiatica
CCAAACAACAATCCTGGTGTGGTACTGTAGGATGAGCACTCGGCCATAAGTTTGATTTGAACTTCAATGTGAGCAGTTCAAACTCAATAGCCACTCCTAGGAAACCCTATACAGGGTTGCTCTGAGTCAAAACCAACTCGAAGGCACTTAACAACAATAACAATGGTTACTGATTATGAACATTTCTTCATAAATCTGTTGACTACCTGAATGCCTTCCTTGGTGAAGTGGCTGCTCATGTCCTTTGCCCCTTTTTAATTAGGTGGCTGGTCTTTTTCTGATACAGGTATTATAGTTTTCTGTAAATTTTAGAGAATAGTCCCTAATCTGAATGTTGCTGTAAAAAAAAGTTTCCCAGTCTGTGGGCTTTCTTTTTACTCTTTAGACAAAATCATTTGATGCATATAGTGTCCAATTTTTAGTAGGTCCCAGTCATTTATTTTGTCTTCTATTTGTATATTTTCAGTAATATGTGACTTTATATTTATGCCATGTACTAGAGACCCTAAAATTGTCCCTATTTTTTCTTTGATAATCTTTATAGTTATAGGTTTTACACTTATGTCTTTATCCACACTGAGTTTGTTTTTGTCTATGGTTTGAGATATAGGCCTTGTTTCATTCTTCTGCAATGGACTTCCAGTTTTGCCAGCACCGTTTGTTGAAGAGACTATCACTTCCTCATTTAACGTGTTTGGGCCCTTTGTTAAAGATCAGCTAATTGTATAATGTTAAGTTTTCTTATCTACAAGCATAATATATTCGCCCATTAGTCTAAGTTTCTTGTAGTTTTCTTTGTATAGATCTTTTGTTAGTCTGCTTAGATTTTTTGTAAGGGGTGAAGCCCTAGTAATGCACTGGGTTACAAGTTAGGCTGCTAGCTGCAAAGACAGAACCAAAATGAACACAATAATCCAACATCTCCAACAATGAGGGGGAAAAAAAATCCAAAAAGTAAGCCTACAGTCACAAGAATTAAAGAAATAACAAAGATTAGAGCATGAATAAATGAATTTGAAAACAGAAAAGAATAGAAATAATCCACAAAACAAGAAGTTGATTCTTTGAAAGGGTTAAGAAAATCGACACACCATTGGCAAATCTAAAAAATGGGGAGAAGGAGAAGTTACAAATAAAAAGCGTAAGAAGCAACATGGTTGATGTCACAACAGAAGCAACTGGAATAAAAAGGGTAACGGCAGACTACTATGAAGACTTGAACTCCAATAAACTTGAAAATCAAAGAAGAAAAAAACAAATTTTGAAAAACATACAACCTACCTGAAGGAGCTCTGTGAGCGTAGTGGTTACATGTTGGGTTGCTAACCTCAAGGCCAGCAGTTTGACACTACCAGCCATTCCAC
>NW_006408545.1:454413-461507 GCF_000296735.1 Chrysochloris asiatica
TATATACAGCATGTAAATGGTATATTTAAATCTAAGAAATTGACATAACTAAAAGAAATGTAGATAGAGAAGAAAAAGAAGTAAAATCTGAGCTTCTTCAACAATGAGTTTTTGGAGGAAAGGAAAAACCATTAAAAGAAAGAAAGAAAGAGTAACCAGTGGATAAGAGTTAACATAGAGGTGTGTGGTGTCCTTAAAGTCAAGAGAAAAATATAACTGGAATAAGGGTGTCATTGCTTATGCTAAATGAAGTTAATATATCAAGTAAAATGAGCCTTGATAATGTATCATGGTGCAAAATCTTGAATAGGAAGAAGTCACGTAGGGAGAAAGTGAAAAAAAGACAACTGTTTCAAAGCCATATAGATACAACCATTATGTCTCTTTTACAGAGGCCTGGTGTGGTGCTGTGGAGTAATGAGCCAGACTGCAAAGTTGGTTTGAGCCACAAGGTCTATGGTTCAAGTTCACAAGCTGCTTCTTGGAAATCCTATATAGCATCACTATAGGTTGGAACCAACTCGACAGCACTTAACAGCAACAACAAAAAGAGGTCTTATACTTGCCCAAGTTCACGTAATTGTACCCTGCAAAGCTGGGATGTGACACCAGGTTTATCTACATCAAGAATATGGTCTTTAGGCAATTATTCTATACTGACTATACTGTCACCACTGCTCGCTATATAATAATGCAGTGAAGAATGAAACCAGGGCTCAAAGTGGCCGTGTCTCTTTGTTTTCTGTATTTTCTTACCAAGAATCCAGACCAGTGTTTTTATCCCCTTATGAGGCAAGTTCTTCTCTCACTTCCTGCTTCCATCTTTTCTCTTATCACTTTTCATATGTAAACAATTATTTTTACTCATAAGTGATAAAAATTTATCTGATTCCCTCCTCTTTAAAAGTATTATCTTATACCTCTATGTCAAATTGCTGTATTCACCATTAACTGAACATATATTTATTCACACTTACCTTATTAGTTCATTTCTTCTATGGAATAGGCTGTGTCTGCTAAGTCGTGTAAAAAATCCACCACTGATCCTGGAAGAGAGGTAACACATCTCAAAATTGAAAATCAAACCACTCTTAGTGAGTAGATTATGTCTCATAGAGATTCTATAATACAGAGTTGTTGTTGTTGTTAAGTGCCGTCAAACTGGTTCTGATGCATAGCGACCCTGTAGAGGGTTTCCAAGGAGTGGCTGGTGAACTTGAACCACCAACTTTGCCGTTCAAATTGACCTTGCAGTTCAGCACATTAACTCACAGCATCACACCAGGACTCCATAAGACAGAGTAGAACTGCTCAATAGTCTCGAGACTGTAAATCTTTATGGGAGCAGACAGCCTCTTTGTTCTTCCATGGAGTGGCTGGTGGATTTGAACTATCAACCTTGTGCTTAGCAGCCCAACTCTTCACTCACTGTGCCACTGGACTCCTTAACACCTTTCACAGGTAGAAAATGGCAAAGAGAGAAAGTGAAAATTAGAGCTTCATCTCAAAAAGCTAATAAGGCATATATAGAAGCAGACAGGATTGTTGTTGTTAAGTGCCATTGAGTGTGTTCCACCTCATAGTGACCCAGCATAGGGTTTCCAAGAAGCAACTAGTGAGTTTGAACTATCGACTTTGTGGCCGTACGCTTATCCAGGAATATGATAGCTATAAATGTGGGCCACTTAAACAAGGAAAATCATGACAATGAACCCATGAGCACAGATGACTTGGCATGAAGTTTCCTGCTTTTACTTTTCTCCTGATATCATATCTTCAAGCATGTGTGGCATATTTGTTTCATAAAGTACTGCCTAAAAATTCCTCCTCATACTGGAAATGCATAGTCATAGTGACAAACTCAATGTAAACCAAGCTTTTGTTTCACAGTGCATTCTGTTCTGGGTCACTTGAAATATTGATTTCAACACAATTTTATTACATGCTAGTCCCAGTCATAATATGCATCTTTTGAACTCACTAATCTGTGTAAGGCTGGTTTATTCATTTTTCAACTTGCTTTTATACACACTGAGCTCCTCCATGTGTATTGTTGGTCCTATCTCAATGAAAGCTTATGACTCATGGTTTGTGGCTCTGAGTCATTCTCCAAAATTATGTGAATTAGTCTTAATTTGGAGCTTTCCAGTTATCAGTATAAGTCCTGCCTGCTGAGAGCTTTGTTTTGTTTTCCTTCCTAGCACTTGGAACTCCTTTAATTAGTAGTTGATAACTTCCACTGTGAAAAATTATACATCATAGAAAGTTGGTCCAACAGCAAACAAAAAGATCAAAATAAATTGAGCAGAAACTTTGCTGTGAATGGCATTAATACAGAGAAAACAGAACTTCTATAGATAAAAAGATTTCTTGTTTGAGTTTAAAGCAATTAACCTGACACTGTAAGTTTAGATCACAAATGAAGAAAGTGTGTTGATAGACAAATATATTAGCTTTGAAGGGCTGTCATTAAAAAGTACCACAAATTCGGTGGCTTAAAACAACAGATGTGTATTCTCTTATAGTTCTGGAGGCTAAAAGTTTGAAATCTAGGTTTTGTCAGGGCCTTGCCATACTTATATCCCAGTATAGCATGATATTTAAAGGATTTTATGGAGTCATGGTGTGGCGCTGTAGGATAAGCACTTGACTGTTAATCACAAGGTCAGTGATTCAAATCCACCAGCTGCTCCTAGGAAACCCTATACAGGGTCACTATAAGTCAGGACCAATTCGACAGAATTTAACAACAGTTCTAATCTTCCTTGTAGGCATATAAATATTACCATTGACAACATTGTACTTCAGGGTAAATCTTGAAAGAAAAAAAATAAGTTTTAATGATAAATGTAGCACCATGTCTTTCCCATTTGTATTTCCCAGCATAGTACGCCATATGACTGCCTGATTTTAAATTACCAATACCAGTTTAAATTTCAGCTCACTGATGCTAGGATATTAACCTTTACGGTATTTCATTTCATTTTTGATGACTTTCAATTTTCTTAGATTTATACTTTGTACATTTCATGATGATTAATGGATGATTGAAGCTGTTTCTTCTCATTTTGAGTCATGCCACATCAGTAAACAAAGGTTCTTAAAGCTTTACTCTCTCTACATCATAAAGGTTGATTCCAACTTGAGAGCCAGCTCTTCCTCTAGTATTTTGAGTAGTTTTCAACCTGAGGTTCTCATCAGCTGGCACTATGCAACACAATGTTCTACCAATAGTTATAATATTTGCAGTGGATTTTCAGAAGTGAAAATCCCCTTTTCTTTCTTAATCTTAGCATGGAAACTCTACTGGAACCTGTCCAACATGAGTTACCCTGATGATATTTTGAATAGTAGTGGCATAGCTTTCAACATCACAGCAACATGCAAGCTACCATTGTATGAGAAACTGGTTAATGAGTGATTGACTAAAATGTTAACTGTGTATAAAATATTATTAACTAATGAGTATAAGACTTTATAGAAAACTTGAAATGCACAGAATTTCTTATTTAAAAGTCTTTGATTCTGTGTGAGACATTTAACAAAAAAAATGACACTTTCTTTTCTGACAAAGAAGGATACCTGGTGGCACAGTGTAGTAGTTAATCATGGATCTGCCAACTTGAAACCCACCAGATACTCTGCAGGAAAATGATGAAGCATTTTATTTCCACAAACATTTATAGTTTGGGAAACCCAAAGGAGTGGTTTTACTGTGTCCTAGAGAGGAACTGTGAATTGGAATAGATTCGATGGAAATGGTTTTGTTTGGTTGTTTGGTTGTTTTTTATTTTTGGACTAAATGGCCACAGGAAATAAGTAAAAGCTAAGTAAAAGTAAACAATAAAGGAAGTGGTAGGCACATGTCAAGGACCTTCTAAACAATTCAATAAGTTTTTCATTTTATTTATTCTATAGATGAGTGAATTACTTATAATATTGTCTACATGTTTCCTAAAGCAGATAGTTATATTCTAGACATATTTTTCATGTTCTCATATGCTATTGAATATTATTGACCAAAGACCAGATGACTGAAAACCAGATGCATTATGTGATGACATCAAAGATATTATATATGAATAAAGTAAAAGGCCATAATAAATACAGGAAAGAAAGAAAAGGCCAAAAGGGATGTCAGAAAAGATTCTGAAACTTGCTTTCAAATTTAAAATCACTAAAGCCAAAGAAGAACTAGTGAAGATTTCACAGGACAGCAAGAAAAGACAAAGTCAAGTATTATAATACATAGACCTGGAGTTAGAATACCAAAAAAGAAAAAAAACATGCTTTATGTTTCTAAAATTGAAAGAAAAAAATCCAAACTTTGGGTTGCAATATTGAAGGATTCTATTGGCAAAATATTGAAAGATACAGGAAGCATCAGAAGAAGATGTAAGGAATACACAGTCACTGTACCAAAAAGAATTGATCAACATTCAACTAGTGCAGGAGGTAGCATATGATCAAGACCCAGTGGTACTTAAAGAAGAATTTCAAGTTGCACTGAAGGCATTGATGGAAGATAAAGCTCCAGGAATTGATGGAATACCAATTGAAATGCTTCAACAAATGGAATGAACGCAGTGCTGAAGGTGCTTATTCATCTACACCAAGACATCTGGAAAACAGAGACCTGGCCAACCGAATAAAAGAGATACACATTTGTGCCACATTCTAATGAAAGATGATCAAACAGAATGTGGAAATTATTGAGCAATATCATTAATATCATCAATAATAAAATTTTTCTGAATATAATTCAAAACTGGTTGTACCAATGCATCAAAAAGGAACTGCCAAAAAATTAAACTAAATTGAGAAGAAGCTGTGGAATGAGGACTATCTTTGCTGATGTCGGATAGACCCATAACATTCTCAGCCATAAGGAGAATACTGTAAACATTAAGAAGTTAGGAAGATCTATTTAGAGATATTATGCACACAAAAAAATGTAATTTTGAAATAATGGACTTAATGGAAAGCTGAGAAAATAAACTATCTTTAAAAAAAAAAAAAAAAAGGCATAGGAGCAACCTCTAAATTACTATGATTTCATAAAGAAGAAAGAGGAGAATCACCATCAACATCAGCTCAGTGTTGATTCCTTTGAGGAATCTTTCCTCCTTTGCTAATTCTCACACTAATCTCTCCCATGGCACTCCCTACTTTTCTGCTGGGTTCAATAATTCATTGCAATGCCTACAGAGAACTCACATAGAATACTCATAATTACAAAGTTTATTAAGAAAGTTGTTGTTGTTCTTGTTGTTAAAGAGCCATTGAGTCATTTCCAACTTACAGAAACATTGTGTAGGGTTGCTGAGGAGCACCTAGTGGGTTTGAACCTGGCTTTTGTTTAGCAGGCCAGTGCTTATCCTACAGTGGCACACCAGGACTCAGGACTCTGTAAAGCAAGTTGTTGTTGTTGTTGTTAAGTGACATTGAGTCAGTTCCAACTTATAGTGACCCTATATAGGGTTTCTGAGGACCAGCTAATGAGCTTGAACCACCAACCTTGTCATTCAAACTGGCCTTGCAGTCCAGCGCATTAGCCCCCGTGGCACCATACCAGAACTCCATTAAGCAAGTTAACAGGTTACAATACAGGACCATAAATGCTCAAGACACGGTATTCCAGTCAGGACTGCTTCTTCCTAGCCGTGGTACAGGTAGACCGCTCTCTCATCTTTACGTCTCAGTCATGCTGCCTTGTGACCTCTGACCTACTCAGGCAATGTTACAAACCTCTTTTAGGACTGCAGATAAATGCCCGAAAGCATGCCTTTTCACCAAAAGCCTCAGCATGAAGGTGCTCACCTTTAATTCTGACATGCCTAGCCACCAAGGCTTCCAAGTTAGGTGACTGAAGACATCCAACTCTGAAAATGAACCTCCTACTGGAAGACACTCAGCTTTATTTACTCTTTGAGCTGGGAAACCCACTTCTCCAGCTCTTGGATTTGCTGCTGCTACTCCTCAGCAGATTCTCTGGTGTCACAGCTTTCTGTCAACGTGTCGAGGGGGTTCAGTGCAAATGAATCTCAGAGTCCAAAAGATAAACTCCACATTTGGTTTCCCTTTCTTATTGGTGGTAGTGAGATCTCCTTTCTTGCTTCTGAAATGGCTTGCTTTTTATTGAGCTGGTTGGCAAAAATTGACTAATCTACACATTAGAGTACCAAGTTTTCATAATGACAAATAACCCTGTTAATGATTACTCATAACTGAATCATTTAATCATAGCATCATCTTCCCCAACCTTCTCTTAATGAGAGCCATCAGGAAAAGAGGAAATACACCCATTCTGCATGGTTCCATTCAGTTGTTTGGTGGGATCAGCAAAAACAATGACTAGAAAAGCCATATTAAATAATTCACTCTACTGCGCTTTCAAAAATGACTTCAGAAATATTTCATATTGAAATTTATATGAATGGGAATCTAATTTATTGTGAAATGTTTCACCAAAACCAGTAAAATAATGTATTAAATTCCTATGCAACATTAGGAGAACTTGGAAGCTGGTAATTGTTAACATGTTCAGCTGCACCAGCTGCCCACAGGAAGTTTCAACCCATTATTGTTGTTAGATGCCATCAAGTCAGCACTGACACATAATGACCCTATGCACTACAGAACGAAACATTGCCTGGTCCTGAGGCAACCTCACAATCATTTCCATGCCTGAGATCATCACTGCCACCATTGTGGCAATCCATCTTGCTAGGGACCTTTATCTTTATCTCCACCCTTCCATTTTACCCAACATGATATCTGTCTCCAGTGATATCCTCCTGATAATATGTACAAAGATGTGAGATGAAGTCTGGCCATCCTGGCTTCCAAGGAGCATGTTGGCTGTACTTCTTCCCACTTAGATTTGTTTGTTATTTGGCTGCCCATGGTACTTCCAATATTCTCCTCCAACACCATAACTCTAATGTTTCAATTCCTCTATAATCTTCCTTATTCACTGTCCAACTTTCACATGCATATGAGGTTATTGAAAATACCATGGCTTGGGTCAGGCGCACCTTAGTCCTCAAACTGACACCTTTGCTCTTGAACACTTTAAAAAGGTCTTGTGCAGC
>NW_006408545.1:466697-474797 GCF_000296735.1 Chrysochloris asiatica
AAAACCTTAAATATATATAAAGAAGAAATTAATCAGGTAATTATGCAACTCCCAACTAAAAAAAAAGTCCAGACCCAGATGGCTTTACCTATTAATACTACCAAACATTCAAAGAGTTGACGCCAATTTTACTAAAATTATTCAAGAACATACAAAAGGATGGAAACTCTGAAACACATTTTATTAAGTGAGCACATGTCTCATGCCAGGCAAAGACATAATTAAAATGGAAAATTATAGACCAATATCTTTCCATGAACATGGTTGTAAAAATTCTCATCAAAATCCTAGTCAATGGAATTCAACAACATATAAAAATATAATACATTAGGAACAAATAGCTTGTGCAGACCCCAAAGCAGTTGGGGGATAATGGTATTTCCATTTCAGAGGGAAGCCAAGGGTAAGATATTCTGCTAGTACAGGGCCAACCAGAATCAGCTCTTCAGGTCTAGAACACGTCTGTCATTCCAAGTGTCGGAGTTGATGTTACTAGGTCCCTACACATTTTGCTGTGACTTCAACAATATGAGAATCAAAGCATAGATGGGAGTATACACAGGTGGGGAACAGGCACACCACTTGCCACCAGGGTAACATGGGGTACAAGAAAAAAAATTACACCTTTCTCTCCACCAGCAAGGGCTCAGTGCTTGCCCTCTTAACTTCAAAGTCACTCACAAAAGTTCAAGATGGACATGCTGCACCTAGCCATCCAGCACAGATCAGCTGTCTCTTTTCTTTATTTCCTCTCACGTGTCTGTTCAGCTGATAATGAGGGCTAGCCCAGGACTAGCCAGGACCAACTCCGCAGATTTGGAACAGAGCCCAACCGAATGGGGTTAATATGGAGAGTTCATTTAATGTAGTTCACAACTGCTTCACTCAACTCCCTGTGGCTCCCTGTTTGCTGTTGATAGAGAACAGGAGCTTCCCTGAGGGTGTACATGAATAGGGGAGAATGGAAGCTTCCCTGGGGGTATTCATAGGTAGGAGCCGGCCTCACCTCTAGTCACCAGAGTTGTGTGGGGAACAAGAAAAAAATTGCACCTTTATCTCTATGAGTCACAGGTATGTATATGTAATGCAAATATGTTTTCTTGTCTCTGAAGCCACTCACAAAAGCTTAAGAAGGCTGTGCTGCATCTGGTCAGCCAGCACAGGTCACCAGTCTCTCCTTTTTTGCCAAGTCTGTTCAACTCTCTCTCCTACTAAGCATTCAGACCACTTCTCTAGCTCTTCATCTAAAGCTCAGAGTTCCAGGACAATCACCTGCATCCATTTCATTTGGTTTCCATATCTTTGTCATAGAGGTCTGTAAAGGTTTGCTGCTGAGTCTGCCATCTTGCCCCTCTGAAATAGACTTTTCCTATTGAATCATTAAATGGATTTATATCATATTTTAAATATTTTTTCAAATGTTTCATTATGACTCATCCTTTAATAGAAATAAGCAATCAGATAATTCTTTAAATTTTTAACAAATAAATCATGTTTCTCTTAAAGAACATGAATATTGTTGTTGTTAAGTGCTATCAAGTAGGTTCTAACTCATAGCGACCCCGTATAGGGTTTCCCAGAAGTAGCTGGTGGGTTTGTGCTACTGACCCTATGTATGGTTCACAGTTCAAAGCTGATCTTACAGCACCACACCAGGAGTCCAGCAACATGAATAGTACATAAATGTATACCTACTGTACAAAATTCAATACAGAAGCATGTAAAGAAAATAGTGAAAACGTCTCTTCAACACCACCCTCAATGGTTTGCTTTCTTTTCCCTTAGCAAAAATAGGATAACACCAGATTATTCTATAAGCTGCTTATTTCATATTTAATATCTATTTTGGATATGCCCATAGCTGTACACATATCTCTGCTCTTTTTATTTAATGAATTCTGTTTCTTATGTCTTTTCAGTCTATAATTTTAAAGTATACAATTTCACACTGGTATACAAATTCAAACTCTTGAGTTGTACTTTGAATATAAATTAAACCAGACTATATATATGGCCACCACGTTTATTTTCTCATTGAATAATACTTCTTGGCAACTATCACATGTAAGCATATGGAACTAACTTAGGTATTGATGAAAGAGTATTCTCAGCTTTACTATTCCAGCATAGATAGCATCTAGGTTTTTTACTAAAACTATCTGGAAGTCTATTAGCATGAACCTTATTCTAGAGATAAAAACCATATGTTTACTACAAATTCATTTTTTGAATAAGCAGTGTTACTCACAAATGTATGTCTGTAAAATACAGTAGCAAGCTTTGTACAGTTTTCCTTTCATTGGAGTTTATGGAGTTTATTAATATTGCAGATGCCTTGCATCTTCAAGGCAGCTCTTGACTTTTCCAACTCTTAGAGTTTAAAAGCTAGGATGAATTATGCTAAAATATCATGTATTTATTAGTCTAAATAACTTTGCACATACACATACAAAAAAATAAAAAATAAATTTAAAAAAAACAGCCAAAAAACAAATATATTCAGAGACTTTTACAAACACAAAGGAGACACAGAGTCACAGTAATTTTAATTTTAACAATCACTGCAAATAAAAAGTAATTTCCTTTCTTTATTACCATTGTTTTCATTAATATCACCTGGCTTTTCTTTCCTGGGTAGGTTCGCTGGTTCAGATTAACTATATTAATAATAACCTTGTTGTTGTTGTTAAGTGCCTTCGAGTCCGTTCCAACTCGTAGCAACCCTGTATAGGGTTTCTGAGGAGTGGATGGTGAGCTTGAACTACCAGCCTTATGGTTCAAACAGACCTTGCAGTCCAGTGCATTATCCCTCAGCACCAAACCTATTTGCATGTAATTAAAAAGATACTATTTTTTCAGAGTTTTTACTATTATATTCATGAAAGTTTATATAACCTCTGGAATTATCTGGAGATGTAGGATTATTGCAGTTTGGTTCTTCAACTATAAGTCTTCACTTTTTAATAAAGCTCATAAACCATTGATCTAGGCAATTCTGAGTCATTATAACCCTTTGGAACAAACTAGAATTTTCCAGTGGGGTTTCCAATACATGTGGACCTTACCAGATGGAATACAGAGATATTAAACTCACTACATCTTGGTAAGAGACGAAACAGACTATCAATTGTTCATATCCAAGTTCATGGGGAAAGCTGATGAAAATCAAAACAAGTCCATTAGAACCAAAATATGATTATTCACTAGACTCAAATGATTAAAAATTAGAAATGTTATGAGGTGACAAACAGACCATCATACATGAAGAAAGCAAAAAATCATTAAAAAGACAGGAACTAAAAGACCAAAGTAGATGTCAGAAGAGACTACACATTTCCCTAGAGTGTAGAGAAGCTAAAGCTCCTGGAAGAAATGGTGACATAAAAGAGTTGAATAGAAAATGTTGGAGGACAGCTCAATCAAGACTAAGCATTACAAGGAGATGTGCAAAGACTGGAGTTAGAAAACTGAAAGAGAAGAACATGCTCAGTTTCTCAAACTGAAAGAACTGAAGAAAAAATCATGTCCAAAGTTGAAATGTTGAAGGATTCGATGGGAAAAATATTCAAGGATGTTGTAAACCTCAAAAGAAGATGAAAAGAATACACAGAATCACTGTACCAAAAATAATTTGTTGATAGTCTATCATTTCAAGGGGTACCAATGATATTGAAGTAAGAAGTCAAAGCAGCACTGAAGGAATTGATGAAATACAAATTGGAGTATTTCAGAAAACTGATGCATCACTGAAGGCACTCGTTCGTCTATGTCAAGAAATTTGGAAGACAACTCCCTGACCTACTGATTGGAAGAGATCTCCATTTGTGCCCTTTCCAGAGACATGTGACCTAATGGAATGCATAAACCAATGAAAAATACAATTAAAATCAGTGCAAAGACTATCCAGTAAGAGATAGGTAATACTATTACCAAGTAATACATGATTTTTTAAAGTGGTTAAATTGATCAACATTTCACGTTGTCCTTATTCAAAACAAAATAACTGTTCCTGTTTCTTTTTCCCAATTGCACTTTATATTATGATTATTATTGTGTTTGTCTTTGATGTTAAGCTTGAATCCTTTTGAAGACAGTAAATATCTTATCCCCTTTTCTCCAACAACAGAGCACACAGTGTACCTCATAAGTGAATTAATCATACAGGAAGCTCAGTTCCTCCTGAACATCAGATATTCAGACTGGAGGTAGAAAATTGGTACAATTTTATTTTCCCTGGGATATTAAAAGGCTCTGTTGTTCCTCTAACCTTTTTTATATATAATGTTCTTGTTGTTGTTAAGTGCCATCGAGTCGGTTCTGACCCATAGCGACCCTGTACAGGGTTTCCGAGGGTGTAAATCTTTACGGGAGTAGAAAGCCTCATCTTTCTCCCGTGGAGCGGCTGGTAGTTTCGAACCGCTGACCTTAAGGTTCGCAGCCCGATCCGTAACCACTACGCTACCAGAGCTCCTTATATAATGTTCTAGTTGACTTAAATTCATTCCCATCTTACCATTAGGGGAACTAATGTCTCACTTTTAGGATCATAGGAAAAAATATTAAGTATTAGTTTAACTCTAATTTGATTCCTTTAAATACACCTTCAGAATAATGCTATTATGGTGGTAGTGGTGGTGTGCCATGGAGTTGGTTTTGATTCATAGAGGCCCTTCATAGCGTTTCAGAGGCTGTAAATCTTTATGGGAGCAGAGAGCTTCCTCTTTCTTATGCAGATACCCTTTAATTTACTTGGAATCCTGGTGTGGTGCTGGGGGTTAATGCATTGGATTGCAATGTTGGTTTGAATTGCAAATTCAGCAGTTCAAGCTCACCAGTCACTCCTAGGAGTCCCTATGAACCAGAACCAACTCAAAGGCACTTACAAAAACAACAACAAATAATTTATGCATATTTTATTCCAGCCTCTTAAATTAAATATAATCTTCCCTAGAAATCATATTGGAGTTCTGTAGGATAAGTACTGAATTGCTGATTACAAATTCAGTATTTCAAACCCACCAGCCACTCCTTGAAAACACTTTACAGGGTTGCTGTGAGTCAGATCTGACTGGACAGAATTTACCAGGAATTAAATTAAGCTTCTGCAAGGTGCAGATACTAACATAGAGCCTGTGATGTACTGAGCATTGTTTTCAACGCATTAACAAATTAACTCTTTTCACTCTTACCACAACTTAATAAGGCAGGCATTGTTATTAGTCAGGGAACCTTGATGGATTGGTGGGTTAAAAGTGTTGTGTTGCAATTCACAACTCAGTAGTTCAAACCCACCAGATGCTCCACAGGAGAAAGATGAGGCGGTCTGCTCCTATAAATTCTTGGAAGCCATAAAAAACATTTCTACCTGTTAATAAGATCGCTGTGAATTGGAATTGTCTTGATGGCAGTGGGTTTGGTTTGATTTTTTTGTTTTTAGCCTCATTTTAGAGGTGAGGATATTGAACAACCAGAAAAGTTGAGCATTATGTGCAAATTCACATCATTACTTGACAGAGTTAGGCATTAAACCCTGATCATTGGGCTTATATGGATGTGCTAGTATTCATTAGAGTCCTGGTGTGGGGCTGTGGGTTAATGCACCAGACTGCAAAGCTGTTTGAACTGCAAGGTCAACTGTTCAAGCTCATGTCAGAAACCCTATACAGGGTCGCTATGGGTTGGAACTGACTCAATAGCATGTCACAAAAACAACATTATTCATTATGTAAAGTGTCTTCCTACTATTATAAATTCAAATTCAACATAGCAGCACTCTGCTAATGTGTTTTAGTTTCACTTTTAAAGAACCTCTTCCAGAAAGGCCTGTTGTCCCCGTAACTAGGTTTCTGAGTACTGTTGTCTGGTAGCATCAGTGCTATTAAGAAAAAATACAAAATATTTAGAAACCAGCTATAATAATGATTCTGTCTTCTTTCTATATGAGTGCCGTATTGTTTAACAGGCTCACCAAAGGATTATTGAAATTTCTAAAGAGGTTAACTTCTTTTTGACACAAAAGCAATTGGTTTCCATTTTTTTGTTTGTTTGGGTTTTTGTTTTGTTTTGCTTTATTGCTTACTAGGGCCCAAACTCGATGAAGTTAGATGTTACCTTACAGATTTTGTGTGATGGAGATGAAAAGTCTAATATAAATCATAACTCCAAATTGGTTTTAATTTCCTTTTAAGATGTTCCAAAGTTGATATCTAATCTGGAAATCTTATTCCAGGGTTCTTTGTTCAGTGCATATAAACACTCGGTTTTTCAAATACGTTTTGAGCCACTTTTACCATCCAGCTGCTTCACTAAATAATGTGTTAAATAAATATTTGAGATAGATTTAAGCTTTATTTGAATGACACTCACATATTAACTGTTTTTTTTCAACAGCACTACTCATTTCCTTTAAGTGGATCAAGAAACAAACTCAGAGAGGTATTACATACAAAAATGATACGTTGTTGTTTTTAAGTGCCATTGAGTTGGTTCCTACCCATAGCGACCCTGTATAGGTTTTCCAGGGAGCAGCTGGTGAGCTTGAACCACTGACCTTGCAGTTCAAATAGTTTTGCAGTCTGGCTCATTAATCCATAGCGCCACACCAGGATTCCTCAAAAACAATGATATACGGATGCATAATTATCTCTTGAATCCGTGTTCCCAATTGTTAATTCATGACTGACAATGGTTCACAGGTCACAAAATTCTTTAAAAGTTGAAAATGAAGCCATCTAGCCTGTATTGCCTATGGGGTAAAGTATAAATAGTGCCAGACTACAAACAGGAGATAAATAATGCCAGCCACACATGAGCTATCATTTCATCTTTCCGTTACAAGTTTAAAATGAATCAAATATGATGCATGTACATTTCCAGACAAAAGCAAAGAAATAACTATTTTATGAAATGCAGGCATCAAAAAAGTAGTTATCAAATCAAAGAGCAAAGCAAAACTTTAATGAGAACAAAGACACTTGAAGCATATTTGACCTGTTTTCAACTGTTGTCTTTAAACATATTATCTAGAGATTTTTTTCTTTAACAAAATTCTGGGCTCTTTTCTTTGGTTTTAGAATGCTTCAGAAAAATACATGGAGTTGGGGGAACACCTCTAATAACTAGTATCAAATTTCTATTTTTCTTAAATTTAGGAAGATTCCATGTTTTTATTAACTAGTAAAGATAGGCCAGTAAAGTCTAAAGAGAGCTAAGCTTTAGCTAATAGGAAGTGTATTTCAAGACCTGACTTAAAGGGTGAGGGAGGAGAGAGGCAAATAATAATTGAGATAAATTTTCATGTTGGTAGACTGATGAAAAAAGTGGGAGTCACCTCAGATTTTTTTAAAAATCAAAACGTACCAGGAAAAAAGTAATGAAGTTGCCAATATTAAATCAAAGATGGAGATTTGAAATTGCCTGGAATGGAAAAGAGAAATTGTTTAAAATTTCTAGTCTTTGTTGCTATTCCTTAACTAACTGTTTATTTTGCAATTATTTAACAAATCAGATGGTACACAGAAAATGGGTTTTGTTTTGTTTTTGTTCAACCTATACTTCTGGTCCTGATGTGGCACTGCAGAATAATGCTCTGAACTACAAGATTGGTTTGAACTTCAAGATCAGCAGTTCAAATCCACCCGCTGTTCCTCAGAAACCCTCTGCAGGGTCACTATGACTCAAAATCGATTCCATGACTCTTAACAACATAGTCCTGGTGTGGCACAGTAGGATAAACACTGGACTGCTAATTACAAGAGCGGCAGTTCAGACACACCAGTTACTCTTTGGAAACTTTATACAAGGTAACTATGAGTGGGAACTGACTTGACAGTCCTTAACAACAACAACATAGGTCTGTCTACAGTTTGGCTAAAAGTTGAAACTTGGGTGAGTTCAGTTCCACTCCTGAAGAATGACTAAAAGCTCTAATTATGGGGTTCCACAAGTCTCTGTCAGAACAGTAAACCTCATGGTTTTTGTGATTTTTAATCTTTTCCTACATTTTTCTCCTATCCTAAGACCCTATATTGTGATCTTTTTCAAAGCACTCAGCAGTGGTAACCAGGCACCACCTTAGAATTTCAGGGTCATGATGGCTGG
>NW_006408545.1:474897-475898 GCF_000296735.1 Chrysochloris asiatica
ATATCAGTGATATTGTCCGTATCCCGTTGGGTTACCTTTCTCTGGAATGGGCACAAATACAAATCTTTCAGTCAGTTGTCCAGATAGTTGTCTTCTAAATTGCTTGACATAGATGAGTGAATGCCTCCAGTGCCCCATCAGTTTGTTGAAAGATTTCAATTTGTATTCCATCAATTCCTGGTGCGTTGTTCTTTGCCAATGCCTTCAATGCACCTTGGACTTCTTACTTCAGGATCACTGGCTCTTGATCATAAGCTACTTCTTGAAATAGTTTTACATTGACCATTTCTTTTTGGTACAGTGACTCTATGCATTCCTTCCATCTTATTTTGGTGCTTTCTGCATAATTCAATAATTTGCACAAAGAATCCTTCAATACTGCAAGTCAAGGTTTGAAATTTTTTCTTTAGTTCCATCAGCTTGAGAAATGCTGAGCATGTTTTTCCCTTTTGTTTTTCTAATTCCAGGTCTTTGCAAATTTTGTTATAATATTTGACTTTATCTTCTCTAGCTGACCTTTGAAATTTTCTGATCAGCTCTTGTACCTCCTCACTTCATCCATTTGCTTTAGCATCTCTATGCTGGAGAGCAAGTTTCAGAGAATCTTCTGACATCCATTTTGATCTTTTCCTTCTCTCTTGTCTTCTCAATGACCTTTTGGTTTCTTCTTATATGATGTTCTTGATGTCATCCCACAACTCTTCTGGTCTTTCATCTTTGGTGGCTAGTGCATCAAATCTGTTCTTCTGATTATCTCTGAATTTAGGTGGAATATATTCAAGGCCACATATTGGCTCTAGTGGGCTTGTTTTCATTTTCTTCAACTTCAGCCTGAATTTTCATATGAGCAATTGATGGTCTGTTCCACAGTCTGCCCCTGGCCCTATTTTGGCTAATGATATGGAGCTTTTCCATTGCCTCTTTCCACAGATGTAGTCAATTTGATTTCTGAGTATTCTATGTGGTGAGCTCCATGTGTACAGTTATCTTCATGTTGTTTA
>NW_006408545.1:503100-505852 GCF_000296735.1 Chrysochloris asiatica
TAAATTATTTTATATGCCTGAGTGTTTTTATAACAAAAAAGAGCTAAAGTGAATAGAGAGAAATACTGTTAACTGATGGTACATGGAAGATATTATAATCATTGTAATGAAACAAGGTGTATAATCTGTTGAATGTAAAACTGATAATCTGCCCTGTAAACTTTTACTCAATCCACAGTGAAAACCTTAAAAAAAAAAAAAAAAAAGATTTTGAAATGTTCTTTTAATGATGACTAGGACACCACACTTTTTCAGTTTGTTATTCCCGGCGTAGTAAACCATGTGATTATCAGATTCAAATGGCATGTGTCAGTCCATTTTCACTCACTAATGCCTAAGATATCGATGCTTATACTTTTTTTCATCTTTTACCATTTTAAATTTTCCTGAATTTCTACTTTGTACATTGCTTGCTCTAATTGCTAATGGGTTTTTGCAGCTGTTTCTTTTCATTTTGAGTTTTGCCCTATCAGCAAATGAAAGACTTTATTCCATTTGTGTCATCACAGTCAACTCTACCTTGAGACAGCTCTACCCCATTTGTATTTTGATTGCCTCCCAACCTGAGGTTCTCATCTTCCAGCACTACAGCTGATGATATTCTGGTGCTAGTCATCATGTTTCAATATTCAATAATCTGGTGCTATTTGACATTGTACCATTGCTATTCATAAAGCTTTCAGTGGCTAAACATTCTAAAGTAGTCCACCTTTCCTTCTTCCAATTCTGTCTTAGTCTGGAAGATCAGCAGATATTTGTCCACTACGGGTGACCCTGCTAGCATTTAAAATACCAATGGCATAGCTTCCAGCATCCCGGAAACACACAAGCTACCACAGTGTGACAAACTGACAGACAAGTGGACTATGTCAAGTCCTCAGTTATATGCTTCTGTACACCAAATGGAAATTTTACCTGAATAGTTAAAATGATAACAAAGTGAGGTGTCAAACTAAGATGGAAAATTTTAGGAGAAAAATATTAGAACCAGCTTCATGAATCTTAACTCTCTCATTGATATAGGATTGTTTGTGATCAAAGAAAAATAATTTTTGAAAGTGATTCCTTGAAGATAGCTGAGTAGAGAGGCCAACAAATTCAAACATACTGATGTGGTTTTCTTCATCCATATCCCAAATTTGGTAAAAGTGATTTCAAGATAGCTTGTTAACTCACATTTATAGTTAGGGGGGCATGTGGGACTGGAATCTGACATGTTACGTAGAAAACCCAAAAAGAATTAGAAATTATCTAAATTTTGAGAGATAAGCAGAAGAAAAGAGGAATACTTTGGAATCATCCTGCATTCCAAGAATGGATAAAACCAGATGTGGGCCACTCAAAACACAAAGCAAATGTGAGGATTGATTTAAGTTCTCTCTTGACAGGGCTTCCTAAAGTAGAAAACAGGCCTCAGTAAAGAGAAGGTAAAGATATTCCTGTTAGGGCATGAGCAAGGAGTATGCAACAAGCAGAAGAAGGTTGTTGTTATTGTTTTTGTTGTTGTTGTGTGCCATCTAGTCATAGCAACCCTGAAAGGTTTTCCGAGGAGCAGCTGGTGGGTTTAAATTGCTGACATTGCAGCTAGCAGTCCATTACTTATCTTACAGTAGAACTTCAAGTGAGAGATCCTAGTAATGAAATAGACTTTCAAAAATTACACAAAATGCCCTCATAACAATTTAGCTATAGATGTGGGCCAGGCCCAGAGAAAATGTTTAGGATAGATCTAGTGAAGCAAGAACTTTTCTGTTCCCCTTTTCTGTCCACCATCCTCACATCCTTAATTCTACTCAAAACAAATCAGAAACAACAACTAGTAAATGGTTGGATTGATAAAAACAAACAAACAAACAAACAAACATACTCCAATTGTTGTTGATAGATGCTGTCGAGTTGATTCCAAGTCATAGCTAACCTATGTATGTACAGCAAAAGGCAACACTGCCTAGTCCTGCGCTGTGCTCACAATGTTGTTATGTTTGAGACTTTTGCTGTAGTTATTCCGTCAATTAACTGCATTTACAGTCTTGCTCTTTTTCATTGACCCTTTATCTACTTTACTAAGCATGGCAACTTTCTTCAAGGACTGGTCCCTCCTGATAATGTGTACAAAGTACATGAGATAAAGTCTCTCCATCTTCTCTACTAAAGAGCATTCTGGCTGTCATTTTACCAACACAGATTTTTTTGTTCTTCTGACAGTTCATGACATAATTAATATTCTTTGCCAACAATTCATATTTACACACACACCCACAGTCAAACATTTCATGGGATTTGGTTCCTTGTTTTGGAGACTTCATGACGCATCCCAGTTAATTAGCCCGATAATATGTTTACTATTTTTGTTCTACCTACTAGGTTGCTGTGTGGTTCCTGGGGTCTCACAAGTCTCCAAGCTGCCATCCAAGGCACAAAAATTGGTTTTTATTTAGCTGGACAATAGAGGAAAAAGGAGAATCAGCATAGGGAAAGAGAATATAATGTGTGGCTAATTGCCTTCATGAACAGCTGCCTCCTTTGCCCTGAGGCCAGAGAACTGAATAATGCCTGGTTGATATGGCACTGTAGGATCAGCACTGGACTGAGAACCACAAGGTCAGCAGTTCAAATCAGCCAGATGATCCTTGGAAACTGTATACAGGATCCCTATAAGTCGGAACTGACTTGGTGGCACTTAACAACAACAATACAACATTACTGAACATTTTGATGAAAGATTCTGTAGAAGAATCCTGATCAAAAGGGG
>NW_006408545.1:505952-526598 GCF_000296735.1 Chrysochloris asiatica
CTTAAACCAAAGATATCTCTTGAAGTTTTCTTAGAACCAAATAATGTTGTTGTTGAGTGCTGTCAAGTCAGCTCCAACTCATAGTGATCCTGTATAGAGTTTCCAAGGAGCAACTGGTGGATTTGAACTGCTAACCTTGTGGTTCACAGTCCAGTACTGATCCTACAATGCCACACCAAATAATATTTTAGTTTAACTAGTAAAAGAGGTCTGCCTTGAATGTTATGCAATTGTAAGAACTGTTTATACACGATCAAATTGACAACAGTAACTCAAAAGATTAGAAAGGACCCACAGTGGGCGAGTTTTATTAATGGGGATGGAACAACTCAGAAAAGGAAGATGAGAATGAGTGCCCAACGAATGTAATAAAGGTCACTTAATTGTGCATGCATGTAGATAGGGTTGAATTAGTGTATATTTCACTATTACATTCACAGCAACAAAATAAACAAGACTTAAAAAGAAAAACTTGCCATCGAGTCAATGACAACTTATAGCAACCCTATTTATGTCTAAGTAGAACTAAGCTCCTGAGGGTTTTCAATTGCTGATTTTTCTAAATTGCCATTGTTTTCTGATGCTGCACCTTTTTGAACCACAGATCTTTGGTTAGCACTCAAGTATGTTAGCTATTTGCACCACCAAAGGACTCCATTAGGCACATACATAACTGTATTGATGAAGTTTGAAAAATTATTCAAATAATAAATAAAAATAAAAATCTGTTCGTAAGAAATATCCAGTAATGTTTTATTCCTGTGATGAGTAGGCTAAGACAAATGCACTAAGCTAAGACTGTGTTTAGCTAAGACAAATCATTTCTTAGCCAAACATATCCCAGGTATAACCTGCCTGTAGTGCTGATAAAATAAATATCAATGACTTAAATGAATGCCCTGTAAAATTCCCTTGGACATCTTTAAAGATATTTCAATCAGTAAAAACACAAATCTATTTAATCTAGACCATGTAAATAGTTGTTTATTTTGACTAAGTTGCCTTGTATTGTGTTTTCATTGCAACTAAAATTTTCAGAAAAGTACTACATATTGCTACATTTTAAGAGTTTGTGTTTCTTGAAAAAAAATCACAAAGTAAAATATGAGTAATTGATTATCTGCTGCTTCTTTCAATGCATTGTTATTTAACTGATTTTTGAAGTTTGCTTAATAACATTTTAAAAAACTAATCCCACAATTTGCGTCATGTCTTACCTCTGAACCATCTCTTTCTTTTTTATTCATTCTTTTTGTTGTGCTTTATTTTCATTTTTAGTCTGTGCCAAGTTTCTATCTCTTTGAAGTTACTACTTACTTTGAAGCTTAGTTTAGGAAGGGATGCTGTTTTATAAAATAAGTAATAATCTGGGAAAGCTAATCATTATTATCTGTGATACTGATAGTGTGAAAGACTCTTCATTCAAACATTATTACTTCATGCATATAAGTCTTGCCACTCAGTTACTTTCATCAGTCTAAGGAAGTGTATGGACTCCCAGGACTGTTAACCACAAGCTTACCAGTTCAAACCCAACAATATTTCCTGAATGCTTATAATAATTGAATATTGAACTAAGTGTTGGGGATATAGTGGAAGAATAACTCCTTTTAGAAGGATCATCATAAGGCTGGTCCCTATGAGATGGAAGTAAAAGATATCTCAAATGTCCAGCTTTCCCAATATTTTATATCACTGCATAATCCCTGATATCAATCACCACTCCTCCTCTCATTCACATCACAGATTTCTGCAATTTGCTGTGATAATGTGAAAGATTCTTCATCCTAACTTTATTTCTTCATGTATATAAACCTTGCTACTCAGTTACTTTCATCAGTCTAAAGAAGTATATGGAGTTCCAGTGTGGTTCTATAGGCTAAGAACTGTACTGATAACCACAAGATCAGCGGTTCAACCCAGCAGCGGCTCCTCAGAAAACCCAAAGAGAAGTCAGACAAAGACGAGCCAGATGCCACATGACAGCATAACAGACATACCATGGCCCAGACACATAAACCTAACCACCACATCTTGCATCACACTTCAGTGTTCATTACTGCCATACATACATTATTAATAAGCAGAATGATAACAGCAGATTTTTCACTTTTACAAAATTTACAAACTTACAGATGAGTGGTAGCTCCTAGACGTACTCAACCCCAAAATGCTATCTGTCAGTGTTATAACTTCAAAGTAAATGCTTGGTGGACCATTACCCAGGAACACTAAAAATACTTAAGGAGCTCTGATAGCCTAGTGGTTACGAGTCGGGCTGCTAACCTCAAGGTCAGCAATTCAAAACTACCAGCTGTTCCACGGGAGAAAGATGAGGTAAAGATTTACAGCCTCGGAAACACTATACAGGGTTGCTATGAGTCCGAACTGACTCCACGGCATACAACCATCACCGCCACCCCTACCACCATGTAGTCAACACAGTCATATCAACCTGGAATTACCATGTAGTCAATTTAATTCTTGTGTATTCCATCTGCTGAGGACCACATGTGTAGTCACCATTCATGTTGTTGAAAAAACACATATTCACAATGAATAAATTATTGGTTTTACAAAAGTCTCTCATGTGCTCTCCAGTATTGCTTCTATCAACAGGCCATAATTTTCAACTGATGATCCTTTTTTTCAAACTACTTTCTAATCACCAGAATTTATCAATGCATCCTGATTACGTGTTTGATGAATTTCAGTCAGAAAAAGTTGGCAAAAATCTTCAATCTCTTCATTTTTGGCATTAGTGGTTGGTGCCAAAATTTGAATCAAAGTTATATTAATAGACCTTCCTTGTAAGCGTATGGATATCATCCTATCACAGACAGCATTGTACTCCAAGGTAGGTCTTGACATACTCTTTTTGACAATGAATGTGATGCAATTCGACTTTGATTTGATGTTCTTGGCATAGTAAACCATATGGTTGTCAGATTCAAAATGGCCAATACCACTCCATTTCACATCACTAATGCCTACGATACCAGTCTTAATTCCTTTCATTTCATCTTTGACACCTCTCAGCTTTCTTAGATCCACGTTTTATACATTCTACATGCCAAATATTAATGGATGTTTGCAATGATTTTTTCTCTTTTTGAGTTGTCCCCCATCAACAAATGAAGATCCTAAAAGCTTTGCTCCATGTACATCATTAAGATTAACGCAACCTTAAGGAGTTAGCTCTTCCACAGCCTTATTATATTGAATGATTTCCAACCTGACGGGATCATCTTCTGATACTATATGTGACAGTGTTCTTCTACTTTTCATAAGGTTTTCATTGGCTAACTATTCAGACATAGTCTGCCTCTCCTACTTCCTAGTCTGCCTTAATCTGGAAGCTCCACTGACACTTGTTCACCATAGATGATCCTGATGGTATTTAAAATACCGGTGGCATAGCTTCCAGCATCATGGCAACATGCAAGCAACCACAATAAGATAAACTGACCAATGAATGGTGGGATACATGATTAAGATTAAATAAAATAGGGCTCATCAGAAAACAAAAAGCATTCTTGGAAATTAAAAATTATACCCTAAATAAAATATTCAATAAACGGGTCAGAATGCAAAGTCAAGGAAAACTACTAAATAGAATGAAACATACAATCAAAAATGGTATATAGACAAACAAAAGAAGAAGTAAAATTAATGGGGTATGAGAGGACTCACAAGAGTTTATTTCATTGTGATCTCAGGGTAAAATAAGGAAGGGTGAAAAATGATTCTAATAGTTTACATAAAAATACTGGGAGTAAGCTTCTCAACATCAATGCTAGAAATAAAACATATACCTTCAAATTTCTTAGTGAAAATAATAGTCAATCTTGATTTCTAAAATATACCAAAATATTAATCAAATGCAAGGTAATAATGGATTTTTTCATATTTTGTAAGACTCAAACAAAAATTACTTTCCTTGTATCCATTTTCAAGAAGCAACTAAAGAAAGCTTTCCACTAAAATGTGTGATTAAACTAAGAAGAAAACAAAAGCCCAGGAAATTAAGGTTAAACATGGGGGAGATAAGGGAAATCCCTAAATTAAGGGCAAGCAAAGAGAGACAATGGTTCAAAGTGGAGTAGAATGGATGGTGTTAAGAGAAGAAACTTTCATTAAAAGAAAAATGAAAGATTATTTGATAGGGTTAATTTGTGAAAAATCTAAAAATTAAAAGCACTTTGTACAAATATTATGAGGTGTTGAATAACAGCTCCTGGTTCAAATGAATGTATTTTTGTTAGATGCCATTAAGTTTGTACTGACTCATAGCAACAATATGTACAACAGAATGAAACAATGTTACAATTGTTGCTATACTTAAGTCTAATGCATGTGCCACTGCTTGAGTCCACTGCTTCTGCTACTCCTTGAGTCCATTCCTGCTGTTGTGACTGTCCCAATCCATTTCATTGGGAGTCTTCCTTTTTTCCTGGACCCTCCAGTTTACCAAGCATAATAATATGTCTGAAGTATGAGAGATGAAGTCTGGCCATTTGGCTGCTAAGGAACAATCTGGCTGTACTTCCAAGACAGATTTGTTTGTTCTTCTGGCAGTATACAGTACTTTTCAGTATTCTCCTCCAACACCACAATTCAATGCATCAGTTCTCCTATGATCGTCCAACTTTCACATGCATATAAGACTATAGAAAATACCATGGTTTGGGTCAGGAGCACCTTAGTCCGCAAACTGATATGTTTGCTCTTGAGCACTCTAATTAGGTTTTATGCAGCAGATTTGTCTAATGCAATATGTCATTTGATTACTTGACTGCTGCTTCCACAAGTGTTGATGATTAATCTGAGCAAAATTAAATCTTTGACAGCTTCGATCTATTCTCCATTTATTTTGCTGTTATTGCATAGTTGTAAAGGTTTTTGTTTTCTTTGCATACTGAGTGATATGGTCTTCAGTCTTCATCAATAAGTATTATATAAATCCTCTTCAACTTCAGCAAGCACAGTTGTATCATCTGTATGTTGCAGGTTGTTAATGAGTCTTCCTCTAATCCTGATGCCAAATACTTCTTTATATAACCCAGCTTCTCAGATTACTTGCTCAGTATACAGATTGAATACGTATGGTGAAAGAATACAACTCTGGCACACACCTTTCCTAATTTTAAACCATTCACTGTCCCCTTGTTCTGTTTGAACTACTGCCTCTTGGTCTATGTACAGGTTCGTCATTCACACAATTATGTGTTCTGGAATAGTCATTCTCCATAATGTTATCCATAGCTTGTTAGGATCTACACAATCAAAAGCATTTGCATAGTCAATAAAGCGCAAGTAAACATGTCTCTGGTATTCCCTGCTTTCAGCCAAGATCCATCTGATGTCAACAGTTATATCCCTCATTCCACATCCCTGTCTGAATCCAGCCTAAGCCTCAAGCAGCTCACAGTCAATGTAATCTTGCAGCCATTTGTGAATTATCTTTAGGAAATATTTACTTGCATGTTATATTAATGATGTTGTCCTATGATTCAGCATTCCACATTTCCTCTCTTTGGAATAGGCACAAATATGGATCTCTTCTAATCAGTTGGCCAGGTTGCTGTATTCAAAATTTCTTAGCCTAGATGAGTGCTGCCTCAGCACTATAGGGTAAGCACTCGACTGCATGATTGGTTTCAACTGAAAAAAATTGGTGGTTCAAACTCACCAGTCCCTCCTTGGACATCCCATACAGGGTCACTATGAGTCAGCACCAACTCGATAGCTTTTAACAACAAGACAATAGCTGTTTCTTCTCAATTAGAACTGTGTCCCATCAACAAATAAAGGTCCCAACAGCTTTGCTTCATTACCTTCATTGGAGTCAACTCTACTTTAAAGGAGGCAGCTCTTCCCCAGTTATATGTTAAGTGCCTTCTAACCTGAGAGGCACATTTTCTGGCACTATATCTGATGATATCCTGGTGGGTTTGATCGTGTTTCGTTATTCAGTGTTCTGCTTCTGACAGTGTTCCACTGCTGTTCTTAAGGTTTTTAGTGACTAAATATTAGGAAGTAGTCCGTCGCTCCTTCTTAGTCTCTCTTGGTCTGGAAGCTCAGTTGAAACCTGTCCACACTGGATGGCCCTGCTGGTACCTAAACACCAATGACATAGCTTCCAGTATCAGAGCAACATGAAAGCCACCATGGTACAATGCACAGACAAGTTGTGGTCAAACAAACTAAGTGAAAAGAAAATTTTTTAATGAAAGAATAATTAACTCTAGGAAATATAAAAGGTTAAGTAAAGAACTCATACTATATTCTTTAGTTCTGCAATGAAAAAATTTTCATAATAAAGACTCCAGCTGTAGATTTTTTAAATGGTACTAAAATTATATTTGGCAAATACCAAAAAGAAGGGTTATGGAAAGAACTAAAATGTCTAAAAAGCTAAAAAATAAAATGTCTGTACTGAATGTGCCAAGGACCATTGATTCTTGTACAGTATTTAGAAATATGTACATAAACACCACAAAGCAATTTAAAAAGTTGCAAATGGTTGCCCATAAGAGCAAGAATAAAGCCAAAGGAAACAACAAAAGATAGAGAATACTGGTGTTATTTGTTGGCTTTTTTAAGCCTTTTTAAAACTATGGGCATGTGTGACTTTGATAAAAGTAAAAGTATACTAAATATAATGTATTTTGTAATAGAGATATAGTTTGATCACAGATCTGTCTAGAAAACAACATAGCTAAAATGTCTATTATCTACTAGTTCCTTGGCTGTGCTGGTCTTTAAGCCAGTATGTCATTTGTTAGTGAATCACTAACAATAGTGTAAACACATTCTTTTTAACTCTCCAGTCTCAGCCTAGGCACAAATCTAAATTGTTTAGTAAATGTTCACAGAACTCATGGATATTTCAGAAAGAGATCAGTAAAACAAGGAAGAACTAAATGCAGCTTTTCTTTGAAAGTATTGCATAATATGTGTCTTTCTGATTATATTTGTAAATGAGTCATTTATATGAATGTTCATATTTCTTTTTAGAGATAATCTACATTGTCAAGAGATCCCCTAATTTACCTGGTAGGTATGAGATTTCCACTTAAGTTTCCACTTTAAATTACAGAAACCCTAATAAGTTATTTACAATACTATATCCCTAATCTCTATACTCTTGTAAAATAAGCATTATTTTCAGAGGCCCCTAAGGGATTATCTGATTGTCCATGTTCACAGTTGGCATGGAACTTGCTTGGACTTTCTGCCACTTTCTTGGAAATAAGTAGATTTTTTTTTTTCCTAATCAATATTAAATGTTAGAAGGTTTTGAGATATTTGTCAAGTAATCTGGATCTTTACTTTAATGTCAACAGAGATTAATGTTTCTTTTACTCAAAACTTTGCTAAACTCAACTTGATAAATTCATATTTATGCTTTTGTAAAAAACCATGTCAAATCTAAAGAAGTTGGAACATGGCTAGGAATATTCCATTTTTTGATAGAATCCAAAGCAAAAACTTTTAAATATAGTGGAAATATAGGGGGAAAATATAGTGGAATCTACAATTTGCTCTAAAGTAAAATATGTAACATTGATTGGTGAATAGATAGATAGCTAGGTATGTGATAAAAACAGGTATGTTAAATGGCCTTGGTAGACTCATGATTGTGGATAAGTGGATCGTACAATCAAGAAATCTGGATAAGTAGATACAGTAAAATGATTTTAACTTTTCTACATATGCATATTTGAAATTTTTCAAAATAAAATATTGGTTGGGGGAGACTAAATCACCTAGAAATACAACGAGACCCGAAAATTCAAGGCACATATGTAACTTTAGAGTTCTAAGTTGTTGTTGTTGTTGTTGTTAAGTGCCGTCGAGTCGGGTCCGACCCATAGCGACCCTGTACAGGATTTCCGAGGGTGTAAATCCTTACGGGAGTAGAAAGCCTTATCTTTCTCCCGCAGAGCGGCTGGTCGTTTCGAACCGCTGACCTTAAGGTTCGCAGCCCGATTCGTAACCACTACGCTACCAGAGCTCCTTTTTCTAAGTAGACACATTAAAAAGTATTACTTCCAACATGTAATCAATAAAAATTGAGATATTTTCTTTTATATTTTTCATATTAAATTTGCAAAATCCAGAATTTCTTTTATACTTATCAAGACCAATAAAATAAATTGTTGTCAAGTCAATTCTAACTCCATGACTATCTAGAAAATTATTTTTTAGAAGGATCAGCATAAGACTGGTCCCTTTGAGGTAAAGGTTAAAGAGATCCCAAGTGCCCGAATTCTCCAGTTGCTATCTTTTTGTTAGGTGCCACCTGTCATGTCTTACTCATAGCAGCTGCATGTCCACCAGAACGAAACACTGTCCAGTTCTATGCAGTGTTATTGTTGAACCCATTGTGGCTGCCACTATGTCAGTCCATCTCAATGGGGGTCTTCCTCTTTTTCTGTAACCCTCCACTTAATCAAGCATGGCATACTTCTCCAGGCACTGGTCCTTCTTGACATGTTCAAAGTAAGAGAGATGAAGCTTCTAGAGAGCATTATGACTGTATGTGTTCCAAGACATGTTTTATTTGTTTTTCTGGCAGAATATGGTACTTCCAATGTTCTACACCACACAATAATTCAAATTCAATTATTCTTTGTCAATCTTCATTATTCATTGCCCAACTTTTGCAAGTATATGAAGCAATTGAAAATAAGATGATGGGTCGGGCGCATCTTAGGCCTCAGACTGTTTTTGCTCTTGAACACTTTAAAGATTTGTCTAATACAATACATCATTTGATTTCTAGATTATGACTTCCATGAACATGCTGTTGTTTTGTTGTTATGTGCCGTGGAGTCGGTTTCGACTCATAGCGACCCTGTACAAGGTTTCCGAGGCTGTAAATCTTTACGGGAGCAGAAAGCCTCATCTTTCTCCTGTGAAACGGCTGGTAGTTTCGAACTGCTGACCTTGAAGTTCTCAGCCCGATTCGTAACCTACGCTACCATAGCTCCTTTCCATGAACATAGACTAAATTCAAACAAAATTAAGTCTTTGACAACTTCAATTTTCCCCCTGTTTATCAAGATGTTATTTATTGATCCAGTTGCGAGGATTTTCATTTCCTTTACATTGAATTGCAATCCAAACTGAAGGCTATAACCTTTGATATTAATCAGTAAGTACTTCAAGCCCTCTTCACTTACAGCAAGCCAGGCTGTGTCATCTGCGTATCTCAGGTTGTTGATTCTTCTCCAATCATTACGCGAAATTCTTTTTCATATAGTCCAGCTTCTTGAGTCATTTGCTCAGAATATAGATTGAATAAGTACAACCCTGGCCCACATCTTTCTTGATTGTGTACCATTTACTATCCCTTTGTTCCATTTACATGACTGCCTCTTTGTCTACACACATGTTCCTCATGAGCACAATTACATGTTCTGGAACTTTCATTCTTCACGTTGTCCATAATTTATTAGGATCCTCATAGTCAAGTGACTTTGCAAAGACAATAAAGCATAAGTAAACATCTTTCTGATAGTCTCTGCTTTCACCCAAGATTCATCTCACATCAGCAGTGATATCCCTACTTCCACGTTCTTTTCTAAACCCAACTTCAATTTCTGGCAGCTCCCTGTCAATGTACTGCTGCAACGGTTTTCAAATTATGTTTAGGAACATTTTACTTGTGTGTGATTTTGTTTGATAATTGTCACATTCTGTAGCACTGCTTTGGAATGGCACAAATATGAATCTCTTCCAATCATTTGTCCAGATAGCTATCTTCCTAATTTCTTGGCATAGACTGGTGAGTACCTCTAGAGTGGCATTGGTTTTTTGAAACATTTCAATTAAATTTCGTCAATTCCTGTTGTTGTTGTTAAGTGCCGTTGAGTCAGTCCCAACCCATAGCAACCCTGTGTAGGGTTTCTGAGGAGTGGCAGGTGAGCTTGAACCACCTACCTTGAGCGATTTTGCTGTCTAGTGCATTAATCCACACTGCCACACCTGGCCTTATTTCAGCCAGAACCTTCAGTTGTGCTTGGACTTCTTCCAATACCATTGATTCTTGATCATATGTTACCTCTTGAAATGGTTGAGCATCAATCAGTTCTTCTTTACAGAGTTACTGTGTATTCCTTCCATCATCTATTGACACTGCCTACATCATTTAACATTTTGCCCATTGTTGTTTATTGTTAACTTCTGTTGAGTCAGTTCTAAATCATAGCAACTCTGTTTCCAAGGAGTGGCTGGTGGGTTTGAACCACTGACCTTGTGGTTAGCAGTCTAGTGTTTATCCTACAGTGTCATACCAGGGCTCCCATAGAATCCTCCAATATTCCAACCCGAGAGTTGAATTTTTTTCTTCAATTCTTTCAGCTTGGGAAATGCTGAGAATGTTCTTTTATTTTTGATTTTCTGACTCTATGATTTCCACATTTTATTATAATACTTTACATTGTCTTCTTGAACTGCCCTTGAAAATTTCTGTTCATTTCTTCATTTCTTCCAGTTTTTTTAGCTTCTCTATGCTCACAAGCGAGTTTTAGAGTATCTTCTGACATTCATTTTGTTCTTTTCTTTTCAGGCTTTTTAATGGCCTTTTGCTTTCTTCGCATAACGTTCTTGATGTCTCCTCACAACTGGTTGGTCTTCGGTCATTAATGTTTAATGCATCAAATGTGTTCTTGAGATAGTCTCTAAATTCAGGTGGAATATACTTAAGGTGATATTTTGGCTTTCGTAGACTTATTTGAATTTTCTTCAAGTTCAGCCTCAACTTGCATATAAGCAATTCATGGTCTATTTCACAGTTAGCTCCTGGCCTTCTTTTGACTGATTATATAGAGTGTCTCCTCTGTCTCTTCCCATATATGTCATCAATTGCATTCCTATGTGTTCAGTCTGGTGAGGCCAATGTGTATAGCCATCCTTCATGTTGTTGAAAAAAATGTATTTGCAGTGAATAACTCACTGGTCTTGCACAATTCTATCATGTGATCTCCAGCATCTTTTCTATCACCAATGCCATATTTTCTAACTACTAACTTATCCTCTTTTTCCCTACTTTTTGTATTCCACTCACCAGTAATTATCAATGCATCTTAATGAATGTTTGATCAGTCTCAGACTGAAGAAGTTGTTAGAATTCTTTAATTTCTTAAACATTGGCTTACATGGTTGGTAAGTAAATTTGAATAATAATCATATTAACTGCTGTTCCTTGTAGGCACATGGATATTATCCTATTACATACAGCATTGTTTTTCAAGATAGATCTTGAAATGTTCCTTTTAATAATGAATGTGACGCCTTTCCTCCTTAGCCTGTCATTCCCAACATAGTAAACCATGTGATGGTTGTATTCAAAATGACTAATATCAGTTCAGTTCAGCTCACTAATGCCGAGGATATTTATCTTTATGCATTCCGTTTCTAATGACTTGAAACTGCCACTTTGTCTTAATTCAGGACAACTCTAAACAGCAATCCCAGCTCTGTTGTGTGTACCTTTAAGTTGGTTCCAACTCATAGCAACCCACACCAAACTGATCTGTTTATTCATATTGCCTGCCTGTTCCTCACTAGCATTTCAGTTTGAAACTCCTGGTCTAAACCTAATTTAAATTATCAATATATTATTAACAATGTAAATCTTGGACTGCCATGACTTGCTCTGTAGTTTGGCTCAAACTGCCAACATTTGGTTAACAATAGAGTGCTTTAAAACTGTAAAATAAGCTTTGAACATTTTTGTCATAGAAAATAGTAAAAAAAAAGCCATCAAAGTGTACAACCATCATACAAGAAATGCTCAGGAGTCAAATTGAACAGGCCCTCACTGAAAAAAGATAAAAACATGTCATCATCAAAAAGGACAATATGAATTGAGGCATGGTAAATGTGTTTAAGTATCTGAATTCACGATTTTTAAAGCACAAATGGAGGATGCTAATTATTTTTGGAGAACCTCTAAATGAAGAGTTTTTCTTATAAGATCTATGTCGTTGCAAGGGGATTATAACCATGGTAATGAAACAGTATACGATAGGATGAATGTAAAGCTAATGTTCTCCCATGTAAACTATCACATAATTCACAGTAAAACATTGGGGAAAAAAAATCTATGTGGTTGCTAAGTACTATTGAGTCAGTTCCAACTTAGAGCGACCCTGTATATGGTTTCTGATGACCAGCTGGTTGTGCTAGGTGAACAAATAATATACAAGGGGCATCTTTTTTAATAACTATCGCCCATATAGTAAGTGAAGGTGTAATGACACAATTAGATTAACACATTGCAATGTATTGATATATTAATGGACCTCTGGTGTGGCACTGTAGGATCAGTACTGGACTGTGAACCTCAAGTTTAGCACTCAAACCCGCTCAAACCCTAAACAAAGTCTGCATGAGTCAGAACCAACTTGATAACACTTCACAACAATGATACATTAATGGATCTGGGCATTGAGTACTAATTCTGACACTGAAGAAAGAGAATGTGTATCAATCATTTTATGTCTCCTGATAGAATAACACAGACCATCTATGAAATATTATTCACACACACACACAAAAAAAAAATCAAGGCAATTTTCAGGAAATATACAAAATAGGAGATCTAAATTTTACCACGAGGAAACAATCAACAAAATTCATAGAATTGTGAGAAATTCTACAAACCAAATACTTTGGTATATTCACCAAATAATTAATAAATAGAAAAAGGGGAGACAAAAAAGGGGTTCCTAGAAGAGGTTTATGAGATGTACCAACCTTAGCTTGATCCTAATTTTACAAAATTGTTTTATATAAATAACTACTCCTCACTTTGCAAAGTCAGTTTGAACCACAAAGTGGGTGGTTCAAGCTCTCCAGACATTCCTCAGAAACCCTCTACAGGGACACTATGAGTCGGAATCAACTCAACAGCATTTAACAGCAATAACAACTCCTCATTAAATATGTTCATATTTGTTGTTGATATTGTTGTTAAGTGCTGGCAAGTTGGTTCTGACCCATAGCAACCCTGTAGAGGGTTTCCAAGCAGTGGCTGGTGAGCTTAAACCACCAACCTTACAGTTCACACCTTGCAGTCCAGCACATTAACCCACAGAGCCACACTAGGACTCCATATATATACTAATATGTGTATATATAAAATATGTATATACATATTTATTCATTGAGTCACCTCTCTTTGGAATAGGCACAAACATGGATCTCTTCCAGTCAGTTGACCAGGTCACTATCTTCAAAATTTCTTGGCACAGATGAGTGAGTGTCTCCAGTGCTGCATCAGTTTGTTGAAAGATTTCAGTTTGTCTTCCATCAATGCCTTCAGTACACCTTGTATTTCTTCCTTCAATATTATTGGCTCTTGATCATATTCTACCTCTTGAAACGGTTGATCATCAACCATTTCTTTTTGGTACAGGACTCTGTATATTCCTTCCATCTTCTTTTGATGCTTTCTGCATCACTTAATATTTTCTCCATAGAATCCTTCAATATTGCAAGTTAATACTGCAATATTGAATTCATTCTTTAGTTCTTTCAGCTTGAGAAATGCTGACCTTGTTCTTCCCTTTTGGTTTTCTAACTCCAGGTCTTTGCACATTTCATTACAATACTTGACTGTCTTCTCGAGCTGCCCTTCAAAATTTTCTGTTCAGCTCTTTAACTTCCTCATTTCTTCCATTTCCTATGGCATCTCTACACAGGAGAGCAAGTTTTAGAGCCTCTTCTGACATCCATTATTAATTTTTTTGCTTCTTTCTTGTCTTCTTAGTGACTTTTTTGCTTTCTTCCTATATGATGTCCTTTATGTCATCCCATAAGTCTTCTGGTCTTTGGTTATTAGTTTCTAATGCATTAAATCTGTTCTTGAGATGATCTCTATATTCAGGTGGAAATTGTTGCTGATGTTAAGTACCATCAAATCAGTTGTACAAGGTCAAATGTTGTTTCTCATGGACCTTTTTATTCAGCTTCAGCATGAACTTGCAAATGAGCAATTGATGAGCTATTCCACAGTCTGCTGCTGGCCTGATTTTGGCTGATGATATGGAGTTTTCTATCACCTCTTCCCACAGATGCAGTCAATTTGATTGTTGTATATGGCATTTGGTGAGGCCCAATGTGTACAGTCATCTTTTATGTTGTTTAAAAAAGATGTTTGCAATGAGCAATCATTGGTCTTGCAAAATTCTAACATGTGATCTCCAGCATCATTTCTATCACCAAGGTCATATTTTCCAACTATTAGTCCTTCCTCTTTGTTGCCAAATTTTACATTCCAATAGTCAGTAATTAATTAAAATACTTACTGATGAATATCAAAGACCACAACCTTCAATATAGGTTGCACCTTAGTGCAAAGAAAACAAAAATCCTCACCATGGACCAATAAATAACATCATGATGGATAGAAAAGGAATTGAAATTGTTAAGGACTTTATTTAGCTTGGAACCACTATCAACACTCAGGGTAGCTTCAGTCAAGAAATCAAACGAAGTATTGCATTAGGCAAATCTGCTGCACAAGGCCTCTTTATAATGTTCTAGATCTAAGATGTCAGTTTGAGGAGTAAGGTGCACCTGACTCAAACCATGGTATTTTCAAGAGCTTCATAAAGATGTGAAAGTTGCACAGTGAATAGGGAAGACTACAGAGAAAATGAAGCATTTGAGTTATGGTGTTGAAGAAAAATATTAAAAGTACCATGGACTTCCAAAGAACAAACAAATCTTTGTTGGAAGAAGTATAGCCAGAATGCTCCTTTAGAAGCCAGAATGATGAGACTTTGTCTCTCTTATTTCAGACAAATTACTAGGAAGAACCAGTCTCTGTAGAAGGACATCATGCTAGGTTATGTAGATGGTCAGCAAAAAAGAGAAAGATACTCAAGAACATGGATTGGCACAGTGGCAGCAACAATGAGTTGAAGCTTGACAAAGATTGTGAGGATGGTACAGGACCAGGCAGTGTTTCATTTTGTTGTGCATAAGGTTGATGGGAATCAGAACCATCTCAACAGCACCTAACAAAAACAACATGCACATATTTAGATAATATATATGTATATCATAAATGTATCTCATATTTTTACATATATCATGATTAAAATTTGAACATGCTGAGAATTTAATGATTTTAAATGTTTTTGCTAATATTTAGGTGGGATGATTGCATGATGGTTATATTTTATAAAACAAAATGACTGATGGTAAAAGGTCATAGTCTCCCACCCATTAGGTTGGGGATAGTGGGTGGTGGGGACTGTAGTGGGCAGGAGAGTACATATTCATTACAACAAACAGGAGCTACTCTGTATAAGGCTATTAATATCTTGCACAAGTTAAGCTCTGATATTTTAGGAAAAATGGAAAATCCAAATGTGTAGATGAAGCATCTTCACTTTAAATATTGACAATATATTTTAATTTCTTTTAAATCATTCTGTCAGCAAATACTTTATGGATCAAACAAAACATGCCAATTTTTGACCTCTAGGTTATGCTAACCATCTTAGCACCTTTATAACTAGCTTCCTTGTCTCGTATAGGAGAGTCAGAGTGCCTCAGATATCTATAGCTGCTGTGACAAAATGACCACAAACGGGTGACAGCAGAACAGAAAATGTTCTCACAGTTAATACCCTAGAAGTCTAGATTCAGGCCACTGAGCATAATGGCAACTCTATCTTTGTCACGTCTCAGGGGAGAATCTTGTTTCAGATTCTATAGTCACAGCTTCCTAGATTGGTTGGTGATTTTAACTTATTTGTTCTCTTCCAGTGTCTAATCTTCAATTTGTGTAATTCAGACCATGTCCATATAAGTCTCATTAACATAGCAAAGAAACGCATATGGATATGCCCTCATTAACATAGCAAAAAAAAAAAAAACAACAAAAAAAAACCTACTCCCAAATGGGATTACAGCCACGAGAGTATAGGGGTTAGGATTCTAATACATATTTTGGTGGTACACAATTCAATACATAAAACATGGGTTATAAAGCATAAACAGATCAGCAACACCCAAGTTTCACTGGCAGGCACCTAGCCAGAGTTATAAATCTCCTTAATTTTTTTGTGTGCCTTTAATTTGCCCTGTTGTCTCATGACTAATTTATTTTTCACTGTCTCATCTCTCTAGATGGACCTTCTGGCAAGAATGACTGCTAGATTTGCTTCATAATACAATTAGTCAGATCTTCCAAAACTGAGAACCAGAGTCAACCCTGCTTTCAAGAATGTTGTTGTTACACCTAAGTACCATCGAATCAGTTCCAACTTTTAGCAAGCCTAGGGTTTCGAAGGAGTGGCTGGTGAGTTTGAACTGCCAACCTTGCAGTTCAAACCAACCTTATGGTCATGTGTTCATCATACAACACAACACCAAGACTCCTACTTTCAGATATAAACCTTCAGTGTTGCAATCACCCTGTTTTTGTAGGAGTATGCTTGGTAAGAGATTGATTTGAAGTCATCCTAAATATCAATTAAAGTGAATTTACTATATACAAAACACATATATTTTCCTCATTCTCATTCAGGGTCAGCTTCTTCCTTGTTGTTGTTGTCAGGTGCCATCGAGTCGGAACCGACTCATAGCGACCCCATGCACAGCAGAAAGAAACAATGTTCGATCCTGGGCCAACCTCACCACCGATGCCACTCCCGAGTCCATCAATGATGCCACCTGGACGATCCATCTCATTGGAGCTCTTCCTCTTTTTCTCTGACCCTCCACCCTACCCAGCATGACATCCTTCTCCAACGATTGTTTCCTCCGGACTACATGTCCAAAGTAGGAGAGACGAAGCTTAGCCATCCTAGCCTCCAAGGAACACTCTGGCTGCACTTCTTCCAAAACAGATCTATTGGTTCTTTTGGCAGTCCATGGCACCCTCAGTATTCTCCTCCAACACCACAACTCAAAGGCATCAATTCTTCTACGATCCTCCTTATTCACTGTCCAAGTGAAAACTCTATGCATAGCAGAGAAACATTGTCAGCTTCTTCCTGGCTTCCATTAAATAGCAAACTCCTTTAGATAGTTGCATTCTGTTTATTCATTTGGAAGGAACATCAGTATCTGCCTACATATAAACACATCTAACATTTGACATCAAACTAACCCAGTCATTTCCTCTGCACCCACATATATTCACAGTGATGTAATATAAGCGTTCACATATAATCACATTACTATTTCCACAGCTTGTTTGCTGTTCTTGAGACTGGACAAACTCATACTAATAAATGTTGATATTAGTTAGGTTTAATTTGTCTAAATGTTGCTTTTGTAATAAATCTCAGTGCACAGATGTTAAACACTTAAAATGTCACTGAAATGAATTGAAACATAAACTTACAGTGGTAGAGATATATACTATCTGGAATTTCTAAAACATAGCCTCATATGTTCAAGCAAAATTTAATAGAATTATCTCCTACAGATGTTTCTCTATCATTGCCATCCTTTATACTGCCATGGGCAGATCAAATACAAAGATTAATGTATTAGAATTATTGTGGCAAAAGTGGGACAATGAGTTTGTAATATATAAAAGTGAAATGAGCTGGAACCTTGTAAATTAAATCTTGTTCATTTACTATAGTGGTGGTTGTGGACCACCCAGTTGGTTCCATCTCATAGCTATCTTGGGTTTCCAAGGCTGTAAATCTTTAAGGGAGCATAAAACCTCATCTTTCTCCTATGGAGAGACTGCTAGATTCAAATTGCTGATCTTGCAGTTAGCAGAATTTATTATGACTATATATCAATATTTATTATTGTGTAAATAATAACTAACTTCAAAAGAAAACACTGAAAATGTGCACATGTTGTAAATAACTTATTCACTCTCAGTTTGCCTTTTCCCCTTCTCCCACGGATGTCTGCATAAGGAGTTGTCGTCTTCTAACTCAATTTAATGGTCGTCTCTCTAATCCTCTCAGCCTAGCTAGCAGACCTTCTTTACCAGATATCAGAATACACACAATAGCTTCCTAAACCAGAAAAATAGTTAATCCAATCTCATTTGGAATTGGTTTCCAAGGGATTTTTTTCCTCTAATAAATATGTTTTTGTAAGAAGTCCAAAATTATTATGTTAAAAGAATTACTAAATTATAATTACAAAATAAGATCAATAGAAGATTCATAAACAAACAGTTTTGAATTTATGGTGGTAAAGTATGTGTATATTTTTAGTACAAGTACTTTGTAAATTGTGCAGTTTGTTGTGTTTTCTTAAAAATATTAAATTCCTTCATACGTTAAAAAACTAGAAAATTAAGACGCAACTTAACAAAATCCCTAAAACTTTTATACCAGTTTAACTGATCTTACATTTAAATTAAACCACTTATTGGATTGTGTACTTAAAATCAAGCAACCAAAAAAGACTGTAATATAAAATAAAATTTTAGTGTTGGAAGGAAACATGTTTGGCTCTACAAGGAGTTTAAAAATATAGCAATCAGCTGAGTTATTCTCCATATATCAAGATTCAGAGAAATACATATTTTGTTTTTTTTTTGAAATAGATAACTATTCACTTATTTATTGACAATCTAAGCAAAATTTTCAATCTCTAGCACTGTAGCATTAAAGAGTTAGACAGTTGAAAACTAAAAAGTTACGGCCTTTAGGCATATTTGATTTTTTAAAAATATCTTCAAAAACAATAATCAAGAGATGTGTTTACTTTCAATCACTCTTGTCTTAACAGGCTTATCCTGTTTGAGGAATATCTTCTTTTTCATTGATTTTTTTTTTGGGGGGTCTTTGCATGAGTTAAGATGTGAGCTTTCAGGTTAGTTGACTGAATACACTTCTTGTTGCAACCTTGAAAGGGGCACAAAAAACGTTTCTCCCCAGTGTGGATTCGTACATGCGTTTACAAATTGAAGTCCATGGAAGAGCACTTTCCGCACCCTTCAAATGTGCACTGGTTGGGCTTCTCTCCAGTGTGAACAAGAAAATGACGTTTCAATTTTGACTTCTCAAAGAAAGCTTTCCCACATTCTGCACATACATGGTCTCGGGGACCATGGACTAGGAGATGTTTTCTCAAGGCAGATTTATAACTTTCTTGTGCATCCACTCTGAGGACAGGCAATTGTTTCTGGGTTACATGCTTTATTTGTTTTAGACTTCTTCCTAGTAAACTCTGACAGCTGTTTAGAATCTGTTAAATCAATACCAGGTATTCCTCCAGGAGGAAGCTTCTTGCCGATCCTGTACTCAGAATAATACTTCAGTGGATCCTCTATAGTAACTTGTTAAGGAAATTTTTGTTTTGTCCCCTTTCCATGTATTCTAAAGAACATTCAAGCAGTGGTTTATCTGCAAGAACCTTTTGAGCAAGCTCTTGCTCTCACTCTTCTCTCAGATATTCCAAATATTTAAAAAGTAAGTTCCTTTCTAGGACAGGTTCAGAAACTCACCTCTTATTACACATTCTAAGTAACAGTTAGGGAAGGACTCCCCCTCTCTAACACTCTGAAGGCTAGTCTTATAGTACAGATTATCATTGTATAAGGCCCGTGGTGTATTAGCAGCTTTCTTTGCCTTCTGCATGTGGCATTGCTTAACTTGGCTTGGCTTAGTCCCAGTATGAGCCTTTTCACCCATTCCTTTATGGGAACTCTTCCTTGGTCTGCAAGCTTCTTCCTTGGTGACTGCAAATTTCTTTGCATTTGAAGTTTGGTGGAAAGAAGCTAGGAAGTATCAGAGCACTCGTGCTAACGTGGTCAAATGCACTAAGTGCTGGAAGTATATGGTGAAGACTTCAGAAGAGGCCCTCCCTTTCAGATCTTAGAATACAGCAGCAGGTGCTTGCTAAAGACCACTTAGCCAGAACACTATACCTAGGAAGTGATTGGTAGATCCTGGTATAAATCTCTAAGCAGGTAGAACAACGTGGATCAGCAACTAAAGAAGTACATATTTTCACAACAAGCTAATTCAGGCTAACTAAAATTCTGCTTTTGACAAGAATTATAAAATTTATAATGGAAACATCTATTTGTTTCATGATGACTGAAAGTTCTGATTATTAATTTTGTTGTTGTTGTTAAGTGCCATCAAGTCATTTCCAACTCATAAGGACCTTATGAAGAATAAAACGAAATATTGCCCTGTCTTGCACCATTCTGTTTGAGCCCATTGTTGCTGCCATTCTGTCAATTCACCTCATTTAGGATCTTCCTCTCTTTCACTGACCTACCACTTTACAAGCATAATGTCCTTCTCAAGGGACTGGTCCCTCCTGACATGTCCATAGTAAGTTTCACCATCCTAGATTCTAAGGAGCATTCTGGCTGCACTTCTTCCAAGACAGATTTGTTTGTTCTTCTGATATTTTCAATATTCATCGCCAATACCACAATTAAAATGCATCTAGTCTTCTTTGGTCTTCCTTATTCATTATACAATTTTCACATACCTATAAGATGATTGAAAGAGCTCTGGTAGTGTTTGTTGTTGTTCTTGTCAGGTGCCATCGAGTCAGAACCGACTCATAGCGACCCCATGCACAGCAGAACGAAACAATGTCGGATCCCGGCCCAACCTCACTAACGCTGCCACACTTGAGTCCATCAGTGATGCCACCTGGCTGATCCATCTCATT